>NC_058080.1:641819652-642046907 GCF_014858855.1 Bufo gargarizans | reverse complement strand
AGCAGAGAATCAGTCTGCATGTCATAGCAGAGAATGAGGCTTCACGTCAGCCACCACTGCAACAGTCCATTGGCATATATTTAGGCCCAGCACCCAGGCAGAGGAGGGAGGTCCCGTAACAGAGAATCTGTCTTCATGTCAGCAGAGAATTAGTCTGCATGTCATAGCAGAGAATGGGGCTTCACGTCAGCCACCACTGCAACAGTCCATTGGCATATATTTAGGCCCAGCACCCAGGCAGAGGAGGGAGGTCCCGTAACAGAGAATCTGTCTTCATGTCAGCAGAGAATTAGTCTGCATGTCATAGCAGAGAATGAGGCTTCACGTCAGCCACCACTGGAACAGTCCATTCTCAGATATTTAGGCCCCGGCACCCAGGCAGAGGAGAGAGGTCCCGTAACAGAGAATCTGTCTTCATGTCAGCAGAGAATTAGTCTGCATGTCATAGCAGAGAATGAGGCTTCACGTCAGCCACCACTGCAACAGTCCATTGGCATATATTTAGGCCCAGCACCCAGGCAGAGGAGAGAGGTCCCGTAACAGACAATCTGGCTTCATGTCAGCAGAGAATCAGTCTGCATGTCATAGCAGAGAATCAGGCTTCACGTCACCCACCACTGCAACAGTCCATTGTCATAAATTTAGGCCCAGCACTATTGTTGAGCGGCATGTCCCATATTCGAATTCGCGAAATTTTGTGAATATTCGAAAGAATATTCGTAAAATATTCGCGATTATTCAAATTCGTTATTATTTCGCATATGCGATAATTCGAATTATCGCATAATACATATGCTATGCAAAATTCACATGTGCGCTAATGAAATCGCCTTACGAAGATTCGCAACTCAATTCAATCACTAATGTATGAATGCAATGCCCTTTGCCTCTGTTCTGGGACAAGTGTAGATATTCGCATGTGCGCTAATAAAATCGCCTTACGAAGATTCGCACCTCAATCACTTTCTAGGGAATGTGAGACTTTTGGGAATCAATCGAGATACAGTGGGGGGTGATGACAGTAGTTGACAGAGTACAGATCAATGTAATCTGTAAGGTGGAAAGTAAAATAAAAAATACGAATATTCGTAAATCGAATTTTACGAAGTTCTACGTATTCGCGAATATGGTGCTATACTATATGAATGCACAGGCCTTTGCCTCTCTGTTCTGGGGACAAGTGTAGATATTTGCATTTGCGTTAATAAAATCGCCTTACGAAGATTCGCAGCTCAATTCAATCACTAATGTATGAATGCAAAGCCCTTTGCCTCTGTTCTGGGACAAGTGTAGATATTCGCATGTGCGCTAATAAAATCGCCTTACGAAGATTCGCAACTCAATTCACTAATGTATGAATGCAAAGCCCTTTGCCTCTGTTCTGGGACGTGCCGATATTCGCATGTGCGCTAATAAAATCGCCTTACGAAGATTCGCGCCTCAATCACTTTCTAGGCAATGTGAGTAAGATCTGAGCTGTTGGACCTTTGGGAAACAATCAATTATATGTGTACTGTAATTTTGTGGTGGGGGGGGGGGGGGGGGGGGGAAACAAAAAACGAATATTCGTTTTTACGAATATATAGCACTATATTCGAAATATTCGCGAAATCGCGAAGTTGCGATATTCGCGAAAAAAATTTGCTTTTCGAATATTCGCGCTCAACACTACCCAGCACCCAGGCAGAGGAGAGAGGTCCCGTAACAGAGAATCTGGCTTCATGTCAGCAGAGAATCAGTCTTCATATCATAGCAGAGAATCAGGCTTCACGTCACCCACCACTGTAAGAGTCAATTTTCATAAATTTAGGCCCAGAACCCAGGCAGAGGAGAAAGGTCCCGTAACAGACAATCTGGCTTCATGTCAGCAGAGAATCAGTCTTCATATCATAGCAGAGAATCAGGCTTCACGTCACCCACCACTGCAACAGTCAATTGTCATAAATTTAGGCCCAGCACCCAGGCAGAGGAGAGAGCTCCCGTAACAGAGGATCTGGCTTCATGTCAGCAGAGAATCAGTCTGCATGTCATAGCAGAGAATGAGGCTTCACGTCACCCACCACTGCAACAGTCCATTGGCATATATTTAGGCCTAGCACACAGGCAGAGCAGAGAGGTCCCGTAACAGACAATCTGGCTTCATGTCAGCAGAGAATCAGTCTGCATGTCATAGCAGAGAATGAGGCTTCACGTCACCCACCACTGCAACAGTCCATTGGCATATATTTAGGCCTAGCACACAGGCAGAGCAGAGAGGTCCCGTAACAGACAATCTGGCTTCATGTCAGCAGAGAATCAGTCTGCATGTCATAGCAGAGAATGAGGCTTCACGTCACCCACCACTGCAACAGTCCATTGGCATATATTTAGGCCTAGCACACAGGCAGAGCAGAGAGGTCCCGTAACAGACAATCTGGCTTCATGACAGCAGAGAATTAGTCTGCATGTCATAGCAGAGAATGAGGCTTCACGTCAGCCACCACTGCAACAGTCCATTGGCATATATTTAGGCCCAGCACCCAGGCAGAGGAGAGAGGTCCCGTAACAGACAATCTGGCTTCATGTCAGCAGAGAATTAGTCTGCATGTCATAGCAGAGAATCAGGCTTCACGTCAGCCACCACTGCAACAGTCCATTGTCATAAATTTAGGCCCAGCACCCAGGCAGAGGAGAGAGGTCCCGTAACAGACAATCTGGCTTCATGTCAGCAGAGAATTAGTCTGCATGTCATAGCAGAGAATGAGGCTTCACGTCAGCCACCACTGCAACAGTCCATTGGCATATATTTAGGCCTAGCACACAGGCAGAGCAGAGAGGTCCCGTAACAGACAATCTGGCTTCATGACAGCAGAGAATCAGTCTGCATGTCATAGCAGAGAATCAGGCTTCACGTCAGCCACCACTGCAACAGTCCATTGTCATAAATTTAGGCCCAGCACCCAGGCAGAGGAGAGAGGTCCCGTAACAGAGAATCTGGCTTCATGTCAGCAGAGAATCAGTCTTCATATCATAGCAGAGAATCAGGCTTCACGTCACCCACCACTGCAACAGTCAATTGTCATAAATTTAGGCCCAGCACCCAGGCAGAGGAGAGAGCTCCCGTAACAGAGGATCTGGCTTCATGTCAGCAGAGAATCAGTCTGCATGTCATAGCAGAGAATGAGGCTTCACGTCACCCACCACTGCAACAGTCCATTGGCATATATTTAGGCCTAGCACACAGGCAGAGGAGAGGTTCATTCAACTTTGGGTAGCCTCGCAATATAATGGTAAAATGAAAATAAAAATAGGATTGAATGAGGAAGTGCCCTGGAGTCCAATAATATATGGTTATGGGGAGGTAGTTAATGTCTAATCTGGACAAGGGACGGACAGGTCCTGTGGGATCCATGCCTGGTTCATTTTTATGAACGTCAGCTTGTCCACATTGGCTGTAGACAGGCGGCTGCGTTTGTCTGTAATGACGCCCCCTGCCGTGCTGAATACACGTTCAGACAAAACGCTGGCTGCCGGGCAGGCCAGCACCTCCAAGGCATAAAAGGCTAGCTCTGGCCACGTGGACAATTTAGAGACCCAGAAGTTGAATGGGGCCGAACCATCAGTCAGTACGTGGAGGGGTGTGCACACGTACTGTTCCACCATGTTAGTGAAATGTTGCCTCCTGCTAACACGTTGCGTATCAGGTGGTGGTGCAGTTAGCTGTGGCGTGTTGACAAAAGTTTTCCACATCTCTGCCATGCTAACCCTGCCCTCAGAGGAGCTGGCCGTGACACAGCTGCCTTGGCGACCTCTTGCTCCTCCTCTGCCTTGGCCTTGGGCTTCCACTTGTTCCCCTGTGACATTTGGGAATGCTCTCAGTAGCGCGTCTACCAACGTGCGCTTGTACTCGCGCATCTTCCTATCACGCTCCAGTGCAGGAAGTAAGGTGGGCACATTGTCTTTGTAGCGTGGATCCAGCAGGATGGCAACCCAGTAGTCCGCACAGGTTAAAATGTGGGCAACTCTGCTGTCGTTGCGCAGGCACTGCAGCATGTAGTCGCTCATGTGTGCCAGGCTGCCCAGGGGTAAGGACAAGCTGTCCTCTGTGGGAGGCGTATCGTCATCGTCCTGCCTTTCCCCCCAGCCACGCACCAGTGATGGACCCGAGCTGCGTTGGGTGCCACCCCGCTGTGACCATGCTTCATCCTCATCCTCCTCCACCTCCTCCTCATCCTCGTCCTCCTCGTCCTCCAGTAGTGGGCCCTGGCTGGCCACATTTGTACCTGGCCTCTGCTGTTGCAAAAAACCTCCCTCTGAGTCACTTCGAAGAGACTGGCCTGAAAGTGCTAAAAATGACCCCTCTTCCTCATCCTCCTCCTCCTCCTCCTGGGCCACCTCCTGTTCCATCATCGCCCTAAGTGTTTTCTCAAGGAGACATAGAAGTGGTATTGTAACGCTGATAACGGTGTCATCGCCACTGGCCATGTTGGTGGAGTACTCGAAACAGCGCAACAGGGCACACAGGTCTCGCATGGAGGCCCAGTCATTGGTGGTGAAGTGGTGCTGTTCTGTAGTGCGACTGACCCGTGCGTGCTGCAGCTGAAACTCCACTATGGCCTGCTGCTGCTCGCACAGTCTGTCCAGCATGTGCAAGGTGGAGTTCCACCTGGTGGGCACGTCGCATATGAGGCGGTGAGCGGGAAGGCCGAAGTTACGCTGTAGCGCAGACAGGCGAGCAGCGGCAGGATGTGAACGCCGGAAGCGCGAACAGACGGCCCGCACTTTATGCAGCAGCTCTGACATGTCGGGGTAGTTGTGAATGAACTTCTGCACCACCAAATTCAGCACATGCGCCAAGCAAGGGATGTGCGTCAAATTGGCTAGTCCCAGAGCTGCAACGAGATTTCGCCCATTATCACACACCACCAGGCCGGGCTTGAGGCTCACCGGCAGCAACCACTCGTCGGTCTGTTGTTCAATACCCCGCCACAACTCCTGTGCGGTGTGGGGCCTGTCCCCCAAACATATGAGTTTCAGAATGGCCTGCTGACGTTTACCCCGGGCTGTGCTGAAGTTGGTGGTGAAGGTGTGTGGCTGACTGGATGAGCAGGTGGAAGAAGAGGAGGAGGAAGCCGAGAAGGAGGAGGTGGCAACAGGAGGCAAAGAATGTTGCCCTGCGATCCTTGGCGGCGGCAGGACGTGCGCCAAACAGCTCTCCGCCTGGGGCCCAGCTGCCACTACATTTACCCAGTGTGCAGTTAGGGAGATATAGCGTCCCTGGCCGTGCTTACTGGTCCACGTATCTGTGGTTAGGTGGACCTTGCTACAGATGGCGTTGCGCAGTGCACACTTGATTTTATCGGATACTTGGTTGTGCAGGGAAGGCACGGCTCTCTTGGAGAAGTAGTGCCGGCTGGGAACAACATACTGTGGGACAGCAAGCGACATGAGCTGTTTGAAGCTGTCTGTGTCCACCAGCCTAAATGACAGCATTTCATAGGCCAGTAGTTTAGAAATGCTGGCATTCAGGGCCAGGGATCGAGGGTGGCTAGGTGGGAATTTACGCTTTCTATCAAATGTTTGTGAGATGGAGAGCTGAACGCTGGCGTGTGACATGGTTGAGACGCTTGGTGACGGAGGTGGTGGTGGTGGTGTTGGTGGTACATCCCCTGTTTGCTGGGCGGCAGGTGCCAACGTTCCTCCAGAGGCGGAGGAAGAGGCCGAGGCGGCAGCAGCAGAATAGGCCGAGGCGGCAGCAGCAGAAGAGGTAGCAGGGGGAGCCTGAGTGACTTCCTTGGTTTTAAGGTGTTTACTCCACTGCAGTTCATGCTTTGCATGCAGGTGCCTGGTCATGCAGGTTGTGCTCAGGTTCAGAACGTTAATGCCTCGCTTCAGGCTCTGATGGCACAGCGTGCAAACCACTCGGGTCTTGTCGTCAGCACATTGTTTGAAGAAGTGCCATGCCAGGGAACTCCTTGAAGCTGCCTTTGGGGTGCTCGGTCCCAGATGGCGGCGGTCAGTAGCAGGCGGAGTCTCTTGGCGGCGGGTGTTCTGCTTTTGCCCACTGCTCCCTCTTTTGCTACGCTGTTGGCTCGGTCTCACCACTGCCTCTTCCTCCGAACTGTGAAAGTCAGTGGCACGACCTTCATTCCATGTGGGGTCTAGGACCTCATCGTCCCCTGCATCGTCTTCCACCCAGTCTTGATCCCTGACCTCCTGTTCAGTCTGCACACTGCAGAAAGACGCAGCAGTTGGCACCTGTGTTTCGTCATCATCAGAGACATGCTGAGGTGGTATTCCCATGTCCTCATCATCAGGAAACATAAGTGGTTGTGCGTCAGTGCATTCTATGTCTTTCACCGCTGGGGAAGGGCTAGGTGGATGCCCTTGGGAAACCCTGCCAGCGGAGTCTTCAAACAGCATAAGAGACTGCTGCATAACTTGAGGCTGAGACAGTTTCCCTGGTATGCATGGGGGTGATGTGACAGACTGATGGGGTTGGTTTTCAGGCGCCATCTGTGCGCTTTCTGCAGAAGACTGGGTGGGAGATAATGTGAACGTGCTGGATCCACTGTCGGCCACCCAATTGACTAATGCCTGTACCTGCTCAGGCCTTACCATCCTTAGAACGGCATTGGGCCCCACCATATATCGCTGTAAATTCTGGCGGCTACTGGGACCTGAGGTAGTTGGTACACTAGGACGTGTGGATGTGGCAGAACGGCCACGTCCTCTCCCAGCACCAGAGGGTCCACTAACACCACCACGACCATGTCCACGTCCGCGTCCCTTACTAGATGTTTTTCTCATTGTTATGGTTCACCACAACAACAAATATATTATTTGGCCCAATGTATTGTATTCAAATTCAGCGGGATATAAATTTGAGGCCTAGTATTTAGGCGCTGGGTGACCGGTATGGATTTAGTGACAGAATTAGACTTGGAAATGCACAGAAGCGTGTGTGTGAAGTTATTCTGAATGACCCTATGTGCACCTTCAATATTATATACCCTTTTAGGGATAGATTTCAAATAGCTCTGATATAGCAGAAACCACTAAATTATGAAATTGCTAAATTGGGAATTGTACTTCAACCCAGAACAAAAAATGTGCTTTGACGGACACTAAATATCTTGCCCAGCAACAACAGTACAGCGGTGGGTAACGAGAGATTTAGAGGGATTTAAATTTGAGGCCTAGTATTTAGGCGCTGGGTCACCGGTATGGATTTAGTGACAGAATTAGACTTGGAAATGCACAGAAGCGTGTGTGTGAAGTTATTCTGAATGACCCTATGTGCACCTTCAATATTATATACCCTTTTAGGGATAGATTTCAAATAGCTCTGATATAGCAGAAACCACTAAATTATGAAATTGCTAAATTGGGAATTGTACTTCAACCCAGAACAAAAAATGTGCTTTGACGGACACTAAATATCTTGCCCAGCAACAACAGTACACCGGTGGGTAACGAGAGATTTAGAGGGAATTAAATTTGAGGCCTAGTATTTAGGCGCTGGGTCACCGGTATGGATTTAGTGACAGAATTAGACTTGGAAATACACAGTAGCGGGTGTGTGTGAAGTTATTCTGAATGACCCTATGTGCACCTTCAATATTATATACCCTTTTAGGGATAGATTTCAAATAGCTCTGATATAGCAGAAACCACTAAATTATGAAATTGCTAAATTGGGAATTGTACTTCAACCCAGAACAAAAAATGTGCTTTGACGGACACTAAATATCTTGCCCAGCAACAACAGTACAGCGGTGGGTAACGAGAGATTTAGAGGGAATTAAATTTGAGGCCTAGTATTTAGGCGCTGGGTCACCGGTATGGATTTAGTGACAGAATTAGACTTGGAAATGCACAGAAGCGTGTGTGTGAAGTTATTCTGAATGACCCTATGTGCACCTTCAATATTATATACCCTTTTAGGGATAGATTTCAAATAGCTCTGATATAGCAGAAACCACTAAATTATGAAATTGCTAAATTGGGAATTGTACTTCAACCCAGAACAAAAAATGTGCTTTGACGGACACTAAATATCTTGCCCAGCAACAACAGTACAGCGGTGGGTAACGAGAGATTTAGAGGGATTTAAATTTGAGGCCTAGTATTTAGGCGCTGGGTCACCGGTATGGATTTAGTGACAGAATTAGACTTGGAAATGCACAGAAGCGTGTGTGTGAAGTTATTCTGAATGACCCTATGTGCACCTTCAATATTATATACCCTTTTAGGGATAGATTTCAAATAGCTCTGATATAGCAGAAACCACTAAATTATGAAATTGCTAAATTGGGAATTGTACTTCAACCCAGAACAAAAAATGTGCTTTGACGGACACTAAATATCTTGCCCAGCAACAACAGTACAGCGGTGGGTAACGAGAGATTTAGAGGGATTTAAATTTGAGGCCTAGTATTTAGGCGCTGGGTCACCGGTATGGATTTAGTGACAGAATTAGACTTGGAAATGCACAGAAGCGTGTGTGTGAAGTTATTCTGAATGACCCTATGTGCACCTTCAATATTATATACCCTTTTAGGGATAGATTTCAAATAGCTCTGATATAGCAGAAACCACTAAATTATGAAATTGCTAAATTGGGAATTGTACTTCAACCCAGAACAAAAAATGTGCTTTGACGGACACTAAATATCTTGCCCAGCAACAACAGTACACCGGTGGGTAACGAGAGATTTAGAGGGAATTAAATTTGAGGCCTAGTATTTAGGCGCTGGGTCACCGGTATGGATTTAGTGACAGAATTAGACTTGGAAATACACAGTAGCGGTGTGTGTGAAGTTATTCTGAATGACCCTATGTGCACCTTCAATATTATATACCCTTTTAGGGATAGATTTCAAATAGCTCTGATATAGCAGAAACCACTAAATTATGAAATTGCTAAATTGGGAATTGTACTTCAACCCAGAACAAAAAATGTGCTTTGACGGACACTAAATATCTTGCCCAGCAACAACAGTACAGCGGTGGGTAACGAGAGATTTAGAGGGAATTAAATTTGAGGCCTAGTATTTAGGCGCTGGGTCACCGGTATGGATTTAGTGACAGAATTAGACTTGGAAATGCACAGAAGCGTGTGTGTGAAGTTATTCTGAATGACCCTATGTGCACCTTCAATATTATATACCCTTTTAGGGATAGATTTCAAATAGCTCTGATATAGCAGAAACCACTAAATTATGAAATTGCTAAATTGGGAATTGTACTTCAACCCAGAACAAAAAATGTGCTTTGACGGACACTAAATATCTTGCCCAGCAACAACAGTACAGCGGTGGGTAACGAGAGATTTAGAGGGATTTAAATTTGAGGCCTAGTATTTAGGCGCTGGGTCACCGGTATGGATTTAGTGACAGAATTAGACTTGGAAATGCACAGAAGCGTGTGTGTGAAGTTATTCTGAATGACCCTATGTGCACCTTCAATATTATATACCCTTTTAGGGATAGATTTCAAATAGCTCTGATATAGCAGAAACCACTAAATTATGAAATTGCTAAATTGGGAATTGTACTTCAACCCAGAACAAAAAATGTGCTTTGACGGACACTAAATATCTTGCCCAGCAACAACAGTACAGTGGTGGGTAACGAGAGATTTAGAGGGATTTAAATTTGAGGCCTAGTATTTAGGCGCTGGGTCACCGGTATGGATTTAGTGACAGAATTAGACTTGGAAATGCACAGAAGCGTGTGTGTGAAGTTATTCTGAATGACCCTATGTGCACCTTCAATATTATATACCCTTTTAGGGATAGATTTCAAATAGCTCTGATATAGCAGAAACCACTAAATTATGAAATTGCTAAATTGGGAATTGTACTTCAACCCAGAACAAAAAATGTGCTTTGACGGACACTAAATATCTTGCCCAGCAACAACAGTACACCGGTGGGTAACGAGAGATTTAGAGGGAATTAAATTTGAGGCCTAGTATTTAGGCGCTGGGTCACCGGTATGGATTTAGTGACAGAATTAGACTTGGAAATACACAGTAGCGGGTGTGTGTGAAGTTATTCTGAATGACCCTATGTGCACCTTCAATATTATATACCCTTTTAGGGATAGATTTCAAATAGCTCTGATATAGCAGAAACCACTAAATTATGAAATTGCTAAATTGGGAATTGTACTTCAACCCAGAACAAAAAATGTGCTTTGACGGACACTAAATATCTTGCCCAGCAACAACAGTACAGCGGTGGGTAACGAGAGATTTAGAGGGAATTAAATTTGAGGCCTAGTATTTAGGCGCTGGGTCACCGGTATGGATTTAGTGACAGAATTAGACTTGGAAATACACAGTAGCGGGTGTGTGTGAAGTTATTCTGAATGACCCTATGTGCACCTTCAATATTATATACCCTTTTTGGGATAGATTTCAAATAGCTCTGATATAGCAGGAACCACTAAATTATGAAATTGCTAAATTGGGAATTGTACTTCAACCCAGAACAAAAAATGTGCTTTGACGGGCACTAAATAACTTTCCCAGCTACAACAGGACAACGGTAACGAGAGATTTAGAGGGATTTAAATTTGAGGCCTAGTATTTAGGCGCTGGGTGACAGGTATGGGTTTAGTGACAGAATTAGACTTGGAAATACACAGTAGCGGGTGTGTGTGAAGTTATTCTGAATGACCCTATGTGCACCTTCAATATTATATACCCTTTTTGGGATAGATTTCAAATAGCTCTGATATAGCAGAAACCACTAAATTATGAAATTGCTAAATTGGGAATTGTACTTCAACCCAGAACAAAAAATGTGCTTTGACGGACACTAAATATCTTGCCCAGCAACAACAGTACAGCGGTGGGTAACGAGAGATTTAGAGGGAATTAAATTTGAGGCCTAGTATTTAGGCGCTGGGTCACCGGTATGGATTTAGTGACAGAATTAGACTTGGAAATACACAGTAGCGGGTGTGTGTGAAGTTACTCTGAATGACCCTATGTGCACCTTCAATATTATATACCCTTTTTGGGATAGATTTCAAAGAGCTCTGATATAGCAGGAACCACTAAATTATGAAATTGCTAAATTGAGAATTGTATTTCAACCCAGAACAAGAAATGTGCTTGAACGGACACTAAATAACTCGCCCAGCTACAGCACTAGGGACAGATTTAGCTGGATATAAATTTGAGGCCTAGTATTTAGGCGCTGGGTGACCGGTATGGATTTAGTGACAGAATTAGACTGGGATATGGCCAAAAAATGAACAGACTATTGCTGGTTAAATGCACTTGGTGTGACAGCTTCACCCTGATGTAGGCTTTAGCCAAAAAACAACCACACCATTGAGGGTTAAATGCACTTGGTGACAGGCGCAGCTTGCCCCTGATTTTGTATATGGCCAAAAAATGAACAGACTATTGCTGGTTAAATGCACTTGGTGTGACAGCTTCACCCTGATGTAGGCTTTAGCCAAAAAACAACCACACCATTGAGGGTTAAATGCACTTGGTGACAGGCGCAGCTTGCCCCTGATTTTGTATATGGCCAAAAAATGAACAGACTATTGCTGGTTAAATGCACTTGGTGTGACAGCTTCACCCTGATGTAGGCTTTAGCCAAAAAACAACCACACCATTGAGGGTTAAATGCACTTGGTGACAGGCGCAGCTTGCCCCTGATTTTGTATATGGCCAAAAAATGAACAGACTATTGCTGGTTAAATGCACTTGGTGTGACAGCTTCACCCTGATGTAGGCTTTAGCCAAAAAACAACCACACCATTGAGGGTTAAATGCACTTGGTCGCAGCTTGTGCTGGCGCACCACAAGACACAAAATGGCCGCCGATCACCCCAGAAAAATGAGACTGACAAACGGTCTGTGCAGCCTAAAAACAGTGAGCAATTGAGGATCAGCAGCTCAATGATCCACAGCTGCAGATCGATCAGTTAATCAAGTCCTTTGGAGGAGTTAATCTGCCTAATCTCGCCCTACTGTCGCAGCCGCAACCTCTCCCTACGCTAATCAGAGCAGAGTGACGGGCGGCGCTATGTGACTCCAGCTTAAATAGAGGCTGGGTCACATGGTGCTCTGGCCAATCACAGCCATGCCAATAGTAGGCATGGCTGTGATGGCCTCTTGGGGCAAGTAGTATGACGCTTGTTGATTGGCTGCTTTGCAGCCTTTCAAAAAGCGCCAAGAAAGCGTCACAAAAGCGCCAAGAAAGCGACGAACACCGAACCCGAACCCGGACTTTTACGAAAATGTCCGGGTTCGGGTCCGTGTCACGGACACCCCAAAATTCGGTACGAACCCGAACTATACAGTTCGAGTTCGCTCATCCCTAAACAGGAGCCAGGGCGCTTCACCGCTTCCAATTTAGTGCAAATGGGAGCCCTCATGGTCCAGTGTTTGAAGAGGGACCCCCATATAAAAAGTATAAAGGGCAATGACCAGTACTGGGTGGCAACGCACTTAAACCATCTATACAAACACAAAATGGCGGACATGTTACCAGTATCACAGAGGGCTGTCAGATTGCAGCATTTCCACACCTTGCTGCGAGAGATGCTGCATTCTGCTGTTGTAGGCGCTGGCAGAGGAATTTACACCCACAGCGAAACAGATGCGGATACCAATCCTACCGTGCCTACAAGAAGAGGAAGGCTTGAAGATGTGTTGGTCACTTTGGATATGAAATCATTCTTGTAGCCAACCCATCGAGAGCCGCCCTCCGGATCCAACCTAGGGGAACGCCTAGACCGACAGGTGTCCGATTACATCGGGTTAACGGCCTATGTGGACGCAGTGTGGATTACCTCACATTTCTAAAAATGAATGAGGCATGTATCTCAGAGGAATTCAACACCTGTGACGACCATGTGCAATTTAATTTCTTCATGCTAGCCCACACATATCCGCCACCACCCAGAACAAAGTGAATGGGGCATGCCTCAAACAGGCGATGCCTCGAACAGGCAAAACTTTGATCGCGAACACGCGTTTGCCAAACGTCCCAGCCGATGTTCATCCATCACTAACTGGTATATCGAACCCCTTAATCAGTATTTTGTGGAATCAGGTATATCAAAGCCCTCAATCAGTATTTTATGAAAGCAGCTATCTCAAACTCCCTAATCTGTATTTTGTGGAAGCAGGTATAGGGAAAATTCTTACCGAGATTTTACTTTCCTTGAGTCCGGAGGCAGCACAGAATGGGTTAACTTCGTCGTCATCTTTTTCCAGGACCGCCCACCTAGAACATATTAGTTAACAATTAATCAATGAATTAACTCTCCTATAAAATGCCTACTCCCACAATGCCTCCTTGTGTTTAAAAGAATAGACTCCGACAAATAGTAGATGCCAAAAAAAAAGATTTATTAGGGAGGGTATACTTGTGCTGCCTCCGGACTCAAGGAAAGTAAAATCCGGGTAAGAATTTTTCCTTTCCCGTTTCGTCCTCCGGCAGCACAGAATGGGATTTTTATAGATCTCAAAGGGGGGAGTTTCAGAAAGAGCTGCCGACAATACTCCAGTGCCAAAGGCTGAACTCCTAGCGTTGATGTCCAGACGGTAGTGTTTCACGAAGGTGAGAGATGAAGACCAGGATGCCGCATTGCAAATCTCTTCTATCGGAACCTGCGCCATCTCTGCCCAGGAAGTGGCTGTGGCTCTGGTGGAGTGTGCTCTGATGGGGAAAGGAGGAGGTATGGCCTCAAGAGAATAAGCTTCCAGAATCGTGGACTTTATCCATCTTGAAAGGGTATCTTTGGAAGGAGAGAGTCCTTTCCTTGGGCCAGAGAAAAGAATAAACAGGTTTTCACTGCTTCTGAATTCTCCTGTTCTTTGGAGATAGATTTCTAATGCTCTCTTCACATCCAAGGTATGGCAGAGACTCTGTTGTTCATCAAGAGGCTCCGGACAGAATACAGGAAGGAATGATTCCCTGTTTTTGTTTCCTGAAGATGGGACCTTGGGCATGAAGAATGGCATGGTGCGGCGCAGAATTCCATCCGGAAGGAAACGCAAGTATGGAAACTTGGACGATAAGGCTTGGAGTTCCCCCAGTCTCTTTGCAGAAGTGATGGCTGTGAGGAAGAGTACTTTGTAAGAGAGCCACTTGAGGTCAGCTTCTTCCAATGGTTCAAATGGAGAAAGGGTCAGTCTTTTCAGAACCAAGGAAAGATCCCAGACCGGAAACGGATCCCTATGCGTAGGATTAAGTCTTCTGACCACTTTAAAAAATCTCACGATCAACGGATGATGAAGGTATTTATTTTCAGTCATGGAATTAATAGCGGTCATATGTGACCTTAGGGTATTGGGCTTTAGCCCTTTCTGGAATCCATCTTGAAGAAACTGAAGGATGGAGGAAACATTAATAGTTTCATAGCCAGTCTCCGACATCCAGGATATAAACCTTCTCCAGACTTTAGCATATTTTCTATTTGTAGAGTCTTTCCTTGAAGAAAGCAGTGTATTAACAACTGATTGAGAGAGGCCTTTTTCCTCTAATCTATTTCTTTCAGCCTCCAAGCAGTAAGGTGTAGACGGCCCAGACTCTGGTGATGCAATCCCTTCTGAATCAGAAGATCCGGACGTGGAGGAAGTTTCCAGAAGTGGCCTTTGGACAGCTGAAACAGGAGAGGGAACCATGACCTCCTCGGCCAAAAGGAGCCATTAATATGGCTTGAGGTTTCTCCTCTACTATTTTCCTCAGGACTCTCGGGATAAGGGGAACTGGAGGGAAGATGTAGACCGACAGGTGTCTCCAATTCATAGAGAATGCGTCTATTACAGTGGGGTTGTCGTGACTGTTTAGAGAACAGAATCTGTCCAGCTTCTTGTTTTTTGCTGACGCCATCAGATCCCAGGTTGGTGTCCCCCATCTGGCTATGATCTGTTGAAAGATAATTGGGTTGAGCTTCCAGTCGGTTTGATTGATCGTCTTCCTGCTCAGATGGTCCGCTCGAGTATTGTAGCAAGCTCTGATATGCATTGCTTTTAATTCCAGCAGATGTAATTCTGCCCACTTGAATATCTTTTTGCATAGCCTCAGAAGACGAGAGCTTCTTGTTTTACCTTGCTTGTTCAAATAAAATACAGTTGGCAGGTTGTCTGACCGGATAAACACGCTTCCCTGATACATAGGTTTTGAACCGGTGAAGGGCTAGCAGGACTGCTTTCATCTCTTTGTAGTTGGAGGATTGTTTCCTTTCCTTGGAAGACCAGAGACCCTGCACCCATTTGTCCTGGAGGTGAGCCCCCCATCCTCGACCGGAAGCATCTGTGGTGATGATCACTGGGGTAAGAAACTGGAAATTCTTTCCTATAGTCAAATGGCTCGTGCGTAGCCACCATCTGAGGCTCTGAATAGTAGAGGGTCTCATCTTCATTCTTACGTCCAACTTGAATTTTTTCCGACGCCAGGCACGTAGCATATCTTGTTGCAGCTCTCGGCTGTGAATATTCGCCCAGGGAACAGCATCTGAGACTGACGTGAGATCACTGAGTGTCTTCATCACTCTGCGGATTGATGGGGAATGAAGTGACATCAATATTTTTATTTCCTTCTTCAGGGTCCCTACTTTCCCAGGGGGGAGATAGAGCTTCATAGCCCTTGTGTCTATTGTTAATCCCAAGAAGGTCTTGGAGGTAGCTGGGACGATATCCGACTTCTCCCAGTTCATTTGGAATCCCACCGATTGTAGGAGTTCTATAGTCTTCTTTAGATGCAAATGTAGTAGGACTTCCGATTCTGCTGCAATTAGCCAGTCGTCCAGGTAGGGGAATATCTGAATCCCCTGGAGGCGCAGTGTTACTGCAATTACAACCGCTATCTTCATAAAGACTCTTGGGGCTAAGCATAGACCAAATGGCAGAGCCTTGAACTGGTAGTGGAATGTCACCCCATTCCTCTTGATGGCCACTCTTAAGAATTTTCTCGACTCTTGACTTATTGGGACATGGAGGTATGCGTCCTTTAGGTCTAGAGACGCCATAAACACCTTCCCCCTGAGAACGGCAGTGATGGATATTATTGTCTCCATTTTGAAGCTAATTTTCTTCATATAATGGTTCAGGTAGCAGAGGTCTATAATCAACCGACTTTTGCCATCTCTTTTTGGAATACAGAAGATCCTGGAGTATACCCCCGAATTTTTCTGAGACTTTGGAACTTCTTCCAGAACTCCTTTGCCTAGGAACTCGTTTAGTAGTAGAAAGACGTGTGGATTCTCTCCCTTGCTGAGTACAAATCTGTTTCTTGGTATATGATCGAGTTCCAGTCGATAACCTCTTCTTATAATCTCTAGGACCCAGATGTCTGAAGTGATGTGACACCAGTTCTCGTAGAAGAAAGACAACCGACCTCCTACTTTCTGTCTTTAGAACTCAGATTTTGGGGGTCTGGTGTCCTCTCCCTTTCTCTTGGACTTTTCTGAGGAGGTCCAGGCTCTTCGATCAGATCTTCCCCGTCCAGACCGTCCTCTGAAGCTTGATCTTCTCGAATCTTGTCCCCTATAGGGACGGAAAAACCTGGTCTTGTCCCTGCGTCTGGGTTGCGGAAAGTTCAAGGCCTTATCTTCCTTATTAGCCTCCAGCAGTTTATCTAACTGTGATCCAAACTGCTTCCCAGGTTCAAAGGGGAGGGCACACAGGTTGTTTTTCGAAGAGGAGTCGCCAGACCAAAACTTCAGCCAGAGAGATCTACGGATCGAGTTGGCTAACGCCATGTTCTTGGCACATAATCGTATTGTGTCAACCGGGAAATCACAGAGAAATTCTGCTGCTGACTTGAGTGTAGGTAATTGCTTGAGAAGCTCTTCTCTTGATACTCCATCTTCAATATCCCTGCCTAGATGACTGAGCCACACTCTAAGTGCTCGAGCAACAGGAACGGTCGCTATCGCTGCTTTATTAACCTCTTAAGGACATAGGGTGTACAGGTACGCCCTTGTGCCCTGGTACTTAAGGACACAGGGCGTACATGTACGCCCTGTGTATTTCTGATCACTGCCGTGCGGCTGGCAGTGATCGGAACCCGGTGCCTGCTCAAATCATTGAGCAGGCACCTAGGCTAAATGCGCGGGGGGGTCCCGTGACCCCCCCATGTCGGCGATCGCGGCAAACCGCAGGTCAATTCAGACCTGCGGTTTGCTGCGATTTCTGCAGTTTCTGATCCCCGCGGTCCCTGACCGCGGGGATCAGAAACTTTAGTATTCCTGAAATGCATCTGTATCCCCCCCCCCTGCACCCCTTAGTGATTTTTGCCCGGTGGGAGGTGCAGGGGGAGGGTTGCGGGCGGTGCGGGAGGCGGGCGGTGCGGCAGGCGGGATCGCGATCCCCCGCCCGCCTCCCATTGCGTAATCGTTGGCGTCTAGTGGGTATACCAGGGTGCCAGCACATTGCTGGCACCCTGGTATAAACGGCTGACATCTGTGCTGCGATGTCAGCCGTTTAACCCTTTCCATACCGTGGTCCGTACGGCTGTACCTTTGCAGCCCCCCCCGAATGGAGAGGGAGAGAGCTCCCAGGCAGCCCCCCAAGCCCCGTCCTTACCCTTCCCCGTCTGCGCAGTTCTGACCATAACTGAGCAGACGGGGAAGGTTCCCATGGCAACAGGATGCCTCTCAGGCGTCCTGCTGTCCATGGTGCTGAACAGATCTGTGCTGAAAGCATAGATCTGTTCAGTGTAAGTAAAATATAGTACAGTGCAATATATATTGTACTGTACTGTATTATACAGACATCAGACCCACTGGATCTTCAAGAACCAAGTGGGTCTGGGTCAAAAAGAAAGTGAAAAAAAGTGAAAATAAAGTAAAAATCAAAAAACACATTTATCACTGATTAAAAATAAAAAAAATGAAATTCCCTACACATGTTTGGTATCGCCGCGTCCGTAACGACCTGATCTATAAAACGGTCATGTTACTTTACCCAAACGGTGAACGCCATAAAAATAAAAAATTAAAAACTATGATGAAATTGAAATTTTGCCCACCTTACTTCCCAAAAAAGTTAATAAAAGTGATCAAAAAAGTTGTATGTACTCCAAAATTGTAACAATCAAACCGTCATCTCATCCCGCAAAAATCATACCCTACCCAAGATAATTGCCCCAAAACTGAAAAAACTATGGCTCTTAGACTATGGAAACACTAAAACATGATTTTTTTTGTTTCAAAAATGAAATCATTGTGTAAAACTTACATAAATAAAAAAAAGTATACATATTAGGTATCGCCGCGTCCGTATCGACCGGCTCTATAAAAATATCACATGACCTAACCCCTCAGGTGACTACCGTAAAAAAAAAAAAAAGAAACGGTGTAAAAAAAGCTATTTTTTGTCATCTTACTTCACAAAAAGTGTAACAGCAAGCGATCAAAAAGTCATATGCACCCCAAAATAGTGCCAATAAAACCGTAATCTCATCCCGCAAAAAATGAGACCCTACTTGAGATAATCGCCCAAAAACTGAAAAAACTATGGCTCTTAGACTATGGAGACACAAACTTTTTTTTGTTTTAAAAATTAATTCATTGTGTAAAACTTACATAAATAAAAAAATTGTATACATATTAGGTATCGCCGCGTCCGTGACAACCTGCTCTATAAAATTACCACATGATCTAACCTGTCAGATGAATGTTGTAAATAACAAAAAAAAAACGGTGCCAAAAAAGCTATTTCTTGTTACCTTGCCGCACAAAAAGTGTAATATAGAGCAACCAAAAATCATATGTACCCTAAACTAGTACCAAGAAAACTGCCACCTTATCCCGTAGTTTCTAAAATGGGGTCACTTTTTTGGAGTTTCTACTCTAGGGGTGCATCAGGGGGGCTTCAAATGGGACATGGTGTCAATAAAAACAGTCCAGCAAAATCTGCCTTCCAAAAACCGTATGGCATTCCTTTCCTTCTGCGCCCTGTCGTGTGACCGTACAGCAGTTTACGACCACATATGGGGTGTTTCTGTAAACTACAGAATCAGGGCCATAAATAATGAGTTTTGTTTGGCTGTTAACCCTTGCTTTGTAACTGGAAAAAAAATATTAAAATGAAAAATCTGCCAAAAAAGTGAAATTTTGAAATTGTATCTCTATTTTCCATTAAATCTTGTGCAACACCTAAAGGGTTAACAAACTTTGTAAAATCAGTTTTGAATACCTTGAGGGGTGTAGTTTCTTAGATGGGGTCACTTTTATGGAGTTTCTACTCTAGGGGTGCATCAGGGGGGCTTCAAATGGGACATGGTGTCAAAAAAACTGTCCAGCAAAACCTGCCTTCCAAAAACCATATGGCGCACCTTTCACTCTACGCCCCGCTGTGTGGCCGTACAGTAGTTTACGGCCACATATGGGGTGTTTCTGTAAACAGCAGAGTCAGGGCAATAAAGATACAGTCTTGTTTGGCTGTTAACCCTTGCTTTGTTAGTGGAAAAAATGGGTTAAAATGGAAAATTAGGCAAAAAAATGAAATTCTCAAATTTCATCCCCATTTGCCAATAACTCTTGTGCAACACCTAAAGGGTTAATGAAGTTAGTAAAATCAGTTTTGAATACCTTGAGGGGTGTCGTTTCTTAGATAGGGTCACTTTTATGGAGTTTCTACTCTAGGGGTGCATCAGGGGGCTTCAAATGGGACATGGTGTCAAAAAAACTGTCCAGCAAAACCTGCCTTCCAAAAACCATATGGCGCACCTTTCACTCTACGCCCCGCTGTGTGGCCGTACAGTAGTTTACGGCCACATATGGGGTGTTTCTGTAAACGGCAGAGTCAGGGCAATAAAGATACCGTCTTGTTTGGCTGTTAACCCTTGCTTTGTTAGTGGAAAAAATGGGTTAAAATGGAAAATTAGCCCAAAAAATGAAATTCTCAAATTTCATCCCCATTTGCCAATAACTCTTGTGCAACACCTAAAGGGTTAACGAAGTTTGTAAAATCAGTTTTGAATACCTTGAGGGGTGTAGTTTATAGAATGGGGTCATTTTTGGGTGGTTTCTTTTATGTAAGCCTCGCAAAGTGACTTCAGAGCTGTAGTGGTCCCTAAAAATTTGGTTTTTGTAAATTTCTGAAAAATTTCAAGATTTGCTTCTAAACTTCTAAGCCTTGTAACATCACCAAAAAATAAAATATCATTCCCAAAATAATTCAAACATGAAGTAGACATATGGGGAATGTAAAGGCATCACAATTTTTAGGGGTATTACTATGTATTACAGAAGTAGAGAAACTGAAACTTTGAAATTTGCAAATTTTTCCAAATTTTTGTTAAATTAGGTATTTTTTGGTGCAAAAAAAATATTTTTTTTAACTTTATTTTACCAGTGTCATGAAGTACAATATGTGACGAAAAAACAATCTCAGAACGGCCTGGATAAGTCAAAGCGTTTTAAAGTTATCAGCACTTAAAGTGACTCTGGTCAGATTTGCAAAAAATGGCCTGGTCCTAAGGTGTAAAAAGGCTGTGTCCTTAAGGGGTTAAGAGAAGCAAGATATGTATGTTGTCTTTTGAGGACACCATCGGCCTTTATTTCCATAGGATCCTTCAACAAGGATGAATCGTCATAAGGAAAAAAAATTATTTTGGCCAATCTAGCTACAGCCGGGTCCACTTTAGCCGGGGTACCCCAGGAGGATGATTCCACTAGATCCGTCTTGTATACACTTCTGAATCTGGAATCTAGATTTATTCTTCCTACCGGATGTTCCCACTCTTTAGACATTACTGCATCCAGGACTGGGTGCCCAGGGAACACTGACGCCTTCTTTTTAGGAAAATAAAAAAGATCCTCTTCATTATGTTTGCTGCATTTTTCTTTATTGGTTTCCATAATATTCTTGACCTCTTTAATCAGCTGATTTGTGTCTGCCTTATCAAATAAAAAATTATCCTCCATAACGGGAGAATCAGAAAACGAGGAGATCTCTCCTTCGGAGTGTGACGATTTCTCGGACAAGGATGGGGAACGTGGTCTCCTCTTGGTACCTTTCTTTTTTGCCTTGGATTTTTTAAGGAAGGATTTAAAGAGGGAAACCATCTTGCTTGTTTCGTCATCAGAGGACTCATCAGCGTGAGAACATTGCTCACAGATATTGGTGGCGTGGTTATCCGGTAGGGGCTGGAGACAAGAAATACAGACGGGGGAGCTGGCTCTCCGTTTTTTTCTTGGCGGGTTGGGTTCCTGGGTATCCTGATGGCACCTTATGCACAGGTCCTGAGGAAAGTCATCTGGAAGTGGCTGTTCACATGATTGGCACATCCTATGCCTACTCTTGCGGGAACATTTTTCCCCTCTGCCGGACGTACTGGACATCTGAATAGAAAAAAAACTGATTTATTAAGAATTTTAAATATTCAGCAGAGTAAGAACTAGGTTTCCACATTTAACATAAGGTTTGCCTGACAATAGGACAGGCCTATACCTTTAAAAACGATAGAGCTTGGCTGCCAGGCACTTAGGCACAGGAGCTCTGCAAAACCGCTCTTTTTAATTCAAATTTGGTGCCAGACCGGGAGGGAGGCCGCTTCCGATGACGTCAGACGCTCTGCACCTGCGTCTGCATTCCATATGCGTTCCACGAACCCGGAAGTGCGGCCATCGGAGCTTTCCACAGGTACATGGGGCTTCTCCTGAGAACTTCAGACCCTGATCCAAGCAGGCGCCAGCGGTCAGCTCAGGAACACATAGTTATCCTCCTACTGCCATCGCTCATTGCCGGCCATCCAAAACCGGGCGCTAGCTGGTCAAGCATGGAGCTATGAACACATGGCTATCTCCATACTAAGGCCTCTGAACCTTGTCACAACAAGGTATACGGCTGGACAAATAGGTGGGCTTCATCCTCAGATGAGGACAAAAAAATAAACACAAGGAGGCATTGTGGGAGTAGGCATTTTATAGCAGAGTTAATTCATTGATTAATTGTTAACTAATATGTTCTAGGTGGGCGGTCCTGGAAAAAGATGACGACGAAGTTAACCCATTCTGTGCTGCCGGAGGACAAAACGGGAAATAGCAGGCCTCAATCAATATTTGGTGGAAGCAGGTATAGCAAACCTCTTAATCAGTATTGTGTGGAAGCAGGTATATCGCAGGCTTCAATCGATATTTGGTGGAAACAGGTATATCGAACCTCTTAATCAGTATTTTGTAGCAGCAGGTATATCGCAGCCCTCAATCAGTAGTTTGTGAAAGCAGGTATATCAAACCACTTATTCAATATTTTGTGGAAGCAGGTATATCGCAGGCCTCAATCAGTATTTTGTAAAAGCAGGTATATCAAACCCCTTAATCAATATTTTGTGTAAGCAGGTATATCGCAGGCCTCAATCAATATTCGGTGGAAACAGATATATTAAACCCCTTAATCAGTATTTTGTGGAGGCAGATATATCGCAGCCCTCAATCAGTATTTTGTGAAAGCAGAAATATCAAACCCCATAATTAGAATTTTGTGGAAGCAGGTATGTCATGAATATGATGTAGGGGTGCATACTTGTAGTAGCTATTATAGAAGTATATGTGCTGTGTGTCTGTTGTATAAGGTGTAATTTCTTCTGAATAGAAGGGTCCTTCACCAAATGACTTGAAGCCTACCGCTGTCCCGGGAGGGTGGAGCCGGGCAGGCTGGGACTCTGCCAGCTACAGGAGATGCAGATAGTTCTCCTCATGTTCCTGTTATATCTAACACCTCTGGCTGCCAAGTACTAGCTTCAAAGAAGCATCTGCTCCTCCCTAATAAACCAGATACTGGAGGAATGGGGATCATTTTGGAGGGAGATTTGAAAACTTTAAAACAAACAAATTTCAATATTCAATACCCTCCACGCCCCTCATTAATTTTCTCACAATGGAAGAACTAGGATTTGTTTAGTTAATGCATGGGACATATTTTTAGTGTTACACCGTGTGGGAATCACAGTCGAGCTGATGGTTAGACATTTTCCTCTCCTTCTCCTGTGGCAATAAATTCTTATTTACAGATTTTACCCATTTATTTTACTCTTACTGTTTTATATGTTATTTTTACTTTGTCTCATCTTACATCTGTTTTTGTAAGCACTGCACTATTTTTGTGTATAAAATATTCCCTTTATAAGTCCGACTTGTAGCTCTAAAGAATCCATAGCTTTAACGTGTGACTGTGTGATAGCTTGTGAGCAGAACGTATATATTTTGTGGAAGTAGGTATATCGTAGGCCTCAATCAATATTTGGTAGAAACAGGCATATCGAAACCCTTAATCAGTATTTTATGCAAGCAGGTGTATCGTAGCCCTCAATCAATATTTGTTGAAAGCAGGTATATCAAACCCCCTAATCAGTATTTTGTGGAAGCAGGTATATCAAACCCCTTAATCAATATTTTGTGGAAGCAGGTATATCAATATTTGGAGGAAACAGGTATCTCAAACTCCTTAATCAATATTTTGTGGAAGCAGGAATATCGTAGCCCTCAATCAGAATTTTGTGAAAGAAGGTATATCAAACCCCTAATCACTATTTTGCAGAAACAGGTATATCTTAGGCTTCAATCAATATTTGGTGGAAGCAAGTATATCAAACCTCTTAATCAGTATTTTGTGGAAGCAGGTATATCATAGGCCTCAATGAATATTTTGTGGAAGTAGGTATAGCAAACCCCTTAATCAGTATTTAGTAGATGCAGGTATATCGTAGCCCTCAATCAGTATTTTTTGAAAGCAGTTATATCATAGCCTCATAATCAGTATTTTCTGGAAGCAGGTATATCGCAGGCCTCAATCATTATTTGGTGGAAGCAAGAATATTAAACACTTTAATCAGTATTTTGTGAAAGCAGGAATATCATAGCGCTCAATCAGTATTTTGTGAAAGCAGGTATATCACAGCCCTCGATCAGTAGTTTGTGGAAGCAGGTATATCAAACCCCTTAATCTGTATTTTGTGGAAGCAGGTATTTTGAACTCCTTAATCAATATTTTGTGGAAGCAGGAATATCGTAGCCCTCAATCAGAATTTTGTGAAAGAAGGTATATCAAACCCCTAATCACTATTTTGCAGAAACAGGTATATCTTAGGCTTCAATCAATATTTGGTGGAAGCAAGTATATCAAACCTCTTAATCAGTATTTTGTGGAAGCAGGTATATCATAGGCCTCAATGAATATTTTGTGGAAGTAGGTATAGCAAACCCCTTAATCAGTATTTAGTAGATGCAGGTATATCGTAGCCCTCAATCAGTATTTTTTGAAAGCAGTTATATCATAGCCTCATAATCAGTATTTTCTGGAAGCAGGTATATCGCAGGCCTCAATCATTATTTGGTGGAAGCAAGAATATTAAACACTTTAATCAGTATTTTGTGAAAGCAGGAATATCATAGCGCTCAATCAGTATTTTGTGAAAGCAGGTATATCACAGCCCTCGATCAGTAGTTTGTGGAAACAGGTATATCAAACCCCTTTATCAGTATTTTGTGGAAGCAGGTATATCAAACCCCTTAAACAATATTTTGTGGAAGCAGGTATATTGTATGTGTCAATAAATTTTTGGAGGAAACAGGTAGTTTGAACTCCTTAATCAATATTTTGTGGAAGCAGGAATATCGTAGCCCTCAATCAGTATTTTGTGAAAGCAGGTATTTTGCAGCCCTCAATCAGTATTTTGTGGAAGAAGGTATATTAATCCTCTTAATTAGTATTTTGTTGAAACAGGTATATCTTAGGCCTCAATCAATATGTGGAGGAAGCAAGTATATCAAACCTCTTAATAAGTATTTTGTGGAAGCAGGTATATCATAGACCTTAATCAATATTTGGTGGAAGTAGGTATATCAAACCCCTTAATAAGTATTTAGTGGAAACAGATATATCGTAGCCCTCAATCAGTATTTTGTGGAAGAAGATATATCAAACCCTTTAATTAATATTTTGTGGAACAAGACATATCAAACCTCTTAATCAGTATTTTGTGGAAGCAGGTATATCGTAGACCTCAATCAATATTTGGTTGAAGCAGGTATATCAAATCTTTTAATCAGTATTATGTGGAAGCAGGTATATCGTAGGCCTTAATCAATATTTGTTGGAAACGGTATATCAAACCCCTTAATCATTATTTTGTTGAAGCAGAAATATCACAGGCCTTAATCAATATTTAGTGGAAGAGAAATATCACCCCTTAATCAGTATTTAGTGGAAGCAGTTATATTGTAACCCTCAATCAGTATTTTGTGGAAGGAGATATATCAAACCCCTTAATCTGTATTTTTTGGAAGCAGGTATCTTGTAGGCCTCAATCAATATTTGGTGGAAACAGGTATATCAAACCCCTTTATCAGTATTTTGTGGAAGCAGGTATATCAAACCCCTTAAACAATATTTTGTGGAAGCAGGTATATTGTATGCGTCAATAAATTTTTGGAGGAAACAGGTAGTTTGAACTCCTTAATCAATATTTTGTGGAAGCAGGAATATCGTAGCCCTCAATCAGTATTTTGTGAAAGCAGGTATTTTGCAGCCCTCAATCAGTATTTTGTGGAAGAAGGTATATTAATCCTCTTAATTAGTATTTTGTTGAAACAGGTATATCTTAGGCCTCAATCAATATGTTGAGGAAGCAAGTATATCAAACCTCTTAATAAGTATTTTGTGGAAGCAGGTATATCATAGACCTTAATCAATATTTGGTGGAAGTAGGTATATCAAACCCCTTAATAAGTATTTAGTGGAAACAGATATATCGTAGCCCTTAATCAGTATTTTGTGAAAGCAGGTATATGGCAGGGCTCAATCATTATTTGGTGGAAGCAAGTATAACAAACCCCTTAATCAGTATTTAGTGGAAGCAGATATATCATAGCTCTCAATCAGTATTTTGTGAAAGAAGGTATATCAAACCCCATAATCAGTATTTTGTGGAAGCAGGTATATGGCAGGCCTCAATCATTATTTGGTGGAAGCAAGTATATCAAACCCCTTAATCAGTATTTTGTGGAAGCAGGAATATCATAGAGCTCAATCAGTATTTAGTGAAAGCAGGTATATCGCAGCCCTCGATTAGTATTTTGTGGAAGCAGGTATATCAAACCCCTTAATCTGTATTTTGTGGAAGCAGGTATCTCGCAGGCCTCAATCAATATTTGGTGGAAACAGGTATATCGAACCCTTAATCTGTATTTTGTGGAAGCAGGTATATCATAGCCCTCAATCAGTATTTTGTGGAAGAAGGTATCTTGCAGGCCTCAATCAATATTTGGTGCAAACAGGTATATCGAACCCTTAATCTGTATTTTGTGGAACAGGTATATCATAGCCCTCAATCAGTATTTTGCAGAAGATGGTATATCAAACCCCTTAGTCAATATTTTGTGGAACAAGGTATATCAAACCCCTTAATCAGTATTTTTTTAAAGCAGGAATATCGTAGTCTTCAATCAATATTTGGTGGAAGCAGGTATATCAAACCTCTTAATTTGAATTTTGTTGAAGCAGGTATATCGCAGGCATCAATCAGTATTTGGTGAAACAGGTATATTGAACCCCTTAATCATTATTTTGTGCAAGCAGGTGTATCGTAGCCCTCAATCAATATTTGTTGGAAGCAGGTATATCAAACCCCTTAATCAGTATTTTGTGGAAGAAGGTATATCAAACCCCTTAATCAATATTTTGTGGAAGCAGGTATATCGTATGTGTCAATAAATATTTGGAGGAAACAGGTATTTCAAACGCCTTAATCAGTATTTTGTGAAAGCAGGTATATCGCAGCCCTCAATCAGTATTTTGTGGAAGAAGGTATATCAAACCCCTTAATCAGTATTTTGTGGAAACAGGTATATCTTAGGACTCAATCAATATTTGGTGGAAGCAAGTATATCAAACCTCTTAATAAGTATTTTGTGGAAGCAGGTATATGGCAGGCCTCAATCATTATTTGGTGGAAGCGAGTATATCAAACCCCTTAATCAGTATTTTGTGGAAGCAGGTATATCAAACCCCTTAAACAATATTTTGTGGAAGCAGGCATATTGTATGCGTCAATAAATTTTTGGAGGAAACAGGTAGTTTGAACTCCTTAATCAATATTTTGTGGAAGCAGGAATATCGTAGCCCTCAATCAGTTTTTTGTGAAAGCAGGTATATTGCAGCCCTCAATCAGTATTTTTTGGAAGAAGGTATATTAATCCCCTTAATTAGTATTTTGTGGAAACAGGTATATCTTAGGCCTCAATCAATATGTGGAGGAAGCAAGTATATCAAACCTCTTAATAAGTATTTTGTGGAAGCAGGTATATCATAGACCTTAATCAATATTTGGTGGAAGTAGGTATATCAAACCCCTTAATAAGTAATTAGTGGAAACAGATATATCGTAGCCCTTAATCAGTATTTTGTGAAAGCAGGTATATGGCAGGCCTCAATCATTATTTGGTGGAAGCAAGTATAACAAACCCCTTAATCAGTATTTAATGGAAGCATATATATCGTAGCTCTCAATCAGTATTTTGTGAAAGAAGGTATATCAAACCCCATAATCAGTATTTTGTGGAAGCAGGTATATGGCAGGCCTCAATCATTATTTGGTGGAAGCAAGTATATCAAACCCCTTAATCAGTATTTAGTGGTAGCAGGAATATCATAGAGCTCAATCAGTATTTAGTGAAAGCAGGTATATCGCAGCCCTCGATTAGTATTTTGTGGAAGCAGGTATATCAAACCCCTTAATCTGTATTTTGTGGAAGCAGGTATCTCGCAGGCCTCAATCAATATTTGGTGGAAACAGGTATATCGAACCCTTAATCTGTATTTTGTGGAAGCAGGTATATCATAGCCCTCAATCAGTATTTTGTGGAAGAAGGTATCTTGCAGGCCTCAATCAATATTTGGTGCAAACAGGTATATCGAACCCTTAATCTGTATTTTGTGGAACAGGTATATCATAGCCCTCAATCAGTATTTTGCAGAAGATGGTATATCAAACCCCTTAGTCAATATTTTGTGGAACAAGGTATATCAAACCCCTTAATCAGTATTTTTTAAAAGCAGGTATATCGTAGTCGTCAATCAATATTTGGTGGAAGCAGGTATATCAAACCTCTTAATTTGAATTTTGTTGAAGCAGGTATATCGCAGGCATCAATCAGTATTTGGTGAAACAGGTATATTGAACCCCTTAATCATTATTTTGTGCAAGCAGGTGTATCGTAGCCCTCAATCAATATTTGTTGGAAGCAGGTATATCAAACCGCTTAATCAGTATTTTGTGGAAGCAGGTATATCAAACCCCTTAATCAATATTTTGTGGAAGCAGGTATATCGTATGTGTCAATAAATATTTGGAGGAAACAGGTATTTCAAACGCCTTAATCAGTATTTTGTGAAAGCAGGTATATTGCAGCCCTCAATCAGTATTTTGTGGAAGAAGGTATATCAAACCCCTTAATCAGTATTTTGTGGAAACAGGTATATCTTAGGCCTCAATCAATATTTGGTGGAAGCAAGTATATCAAACCTCTTAATAAGTATTTTGTGGAAGCAGGTTTATCATAGGCCTCAATCAATATTTGGTGGAAGTAGGTATAGCAAACCCCTTAATCAGTATTTTGTGGAAGCAGGTATATCGTAGCCCTCAACTAGTATTTTGTGAAAGCAGGTATATCAAACCCCATAATCAGTATTTTGGTGGAAGCAGGTATATGGCAGGCCTCAATCATTATTTGGTGGAAGCGAGTATATCAAACCCCTTAATCAGTATTTTGTGGAAGAAGGAATATCATATCGCTCAATCAGTATTTTGTGGAAGAAGGTATCTCGCAGGCCTCAATTAATATTTGTGCAAACAGGTATATTGAACCCTTAATCTGTATTTTGTAGAAGCAGGTATATCATAGCCCTAAATCAGTATTTTGTGGAAGAAGGTATATCAAACCATTTAATCAATATTTTGTGGAACAAGGTATATCAAACCTCTTTATCAGTATTTTGTTGAAGCAGGTATATCGTAGACCTCAATCAATATTTGGTGGAAGCAGGTTTTTAAACCTCTTAATCAGTATTTTGTTGAAGCAGGTATATCGCAGGCCTCATTCAATATTTGATGGAAAGGTATATCAAACCCCTTAATCAGTATTTTTTTGAAGGAGGTGTATCACAGGCCTTAATCAATATTTGATGGAACAGGTATATCAAACCCCTTAATCAGTATTTAGTAGAAGCAGGTATATTGTAAATCCTAATCAGTATTTTGTCGAAGCAGGTATATCAAACCCCTTAATCAGTATTTTGTGGAAGGAGGTATATCAAACTCCTTAATCTGTCCTTTTTTGGAAGCAGGTATTTCGCAGGCCTTAATCAATATTTGGTGGAAACAGGTATATCAAACCCCTTTATCAGTATATTGTGGAAGCAGGTATATCACATCCCTTAATCTGTATTATGTGGAAGCAGGTATATCATAGCCCAATCAGTATTTTGCGGAAGAAGGTATATCAAACCCCTTAATCAATATTTAGTGGAACAAAGTATATCAAACCCCTTGATCAGTATTTTGTGGAAGCAGGTATATCGTAGGCCTCAATCAATATTCAGTGGAAGCAGGTATATCAAACCCCTTAATCAGTATTTAGTGGAAGCAGGTATATTGTAGCCCTCAATCAGTATTTTTGTGGAAGCATTTTTATCAAACCCCTTAATCAGTATTTTGTGGAAGCAGATATATCTCAGGCCTCAATCATTATTTGGTGGAAGCAAGTATATCAAACTTCTTAAATCTGTATTTAGTGGAAGCCAAAATTTTGCAGGCATCAATCAATATTTGGTGGAAGCAGGTCTATTAAACCCCTTAATTAGTATTTTGTAGAAACAGTTATATCAAACCGCTTAAATAGTATTTTGTTGAAGCAGGAATATCAAACCTTTTAATCATTATTTTATGGAAGCAAGTATATCGCAGGCCTCCATCAATATTTGGTTGAAGCAATTATATCAAACCCCTTGTTCAGCATTATGTGAAAAAAGGTATATTGCAGGCCTCAATCAATATTTGTTGGAAGCAGGCATATCAAACCCCTTATCAGTAATGTGTGGAAGCAGTTATCTCACAGGCCTTAATCAATGTTTGGTGGAAAAAGGTATATTGAAACCTTAAATCAATATTTTTGGAAGTAGGTATATCGCAACCCGTAATCATTATTTTGTGAAAGCAGGCAAATCAAACCCTTTAATCAATATTTTGTGGTAGCAGGTATATCAAATCCCTTAATCAGTTTTTTGTGGAAGCAGGTATATCAGAGGCCTCAATCAATATTTGGTGGTAGCAGGTATATCAAACCCCTTAATCAGTATTGTGTGGAAGCAGGTATCTCGCAAGAATCAATCAATATTTGGTGACAACAGGTATATCGAACTCCTTAATCATTACTTTGTGGAAGCAGGTATATCGCAGCCCTCAATGAGTATTTTGTGAAAACAGATATATAAAACCCAGTAATTTGCATTTTGTGGAAGCAGTTATATCAAATTCCTTAAACAGTATTTTTTTAAAGTAGGTATATCGTAGGCCTCAATCAATAATTGGTAGAACCAGGTATATCGAACCCTTTAATCAATATTTTGTGGAAGTATATATATTATAGCCCTCCATCAGTATTTTGTGGAAGCAGGTATATCAAAACTCTTAATCAGTATTTTGTGGAAGCAGTTATATTGTAGGCCTCAATCAATATTTGGTGGAATCAAGTATATCAATCCCCTTAATCAGTATGGTGTGGAAGCAGGTATCTTGCAGGCCTCAATCAATATTTGGTTGAAATAGGTGTATTGAACACCTTAATCAATATTTTGTGTAAATATGTATATCATGGCCCTTAATCAGTATTTTGTGGAAGCAGGTATATCATAGCTCTCAATCAATATTTTGTGGAAGCAGATCTATATTAGAAAGAAGTATATTAGAAGGTCATTCAATATCAAATTTACTGCAGGCCAGTGTAATATAGGCCCTAAACATTAGACATTTACTGGACAGAAAAGAACAATTAATAATGTGGCTGGAGGTACATTAGGCGGTCACCGTATAACAATTTTACTGTTGGCCAGTTAGATTACAGGCCCCACAAATTATGCATTCAACGTACATAAACGATCAAGTGATTATGTGGCCGGAAGTATATTAGACGGTCAATGGATATCAATGTTACTGCAGGCCAATGGACTACAGGCCCCAAAAATTATTCAATCACTGTACAGAAAATCACAATTAATAATGTGGCTGGAGGTAAATTAGGCGGTCACCATATAACAATTTTACTGTTGGCCAGTTAGATTACAGGCCCCACAAATTATGCATTCAACGTACATAAACGATCAAGTGATTATGTGGCCGGAAGTATATTAGACGGTCAATGGATATCAATGTTACTGCAGGCCAATGGACTACAGGCCCCAAAAATTATTCAATCACTGTACAGAAAATCACAATTAATAATGTGGCTGGAGGTAAATTAGGCGGTCACCATATAACAATTTTACTGTTGGCCAGTTAGATTACAGGCCACAAATATTATGCATTCACCTTACATAAAAGATCAACTGATTATGTGGCCGGAAGTATATTAAACGGTCAATGGATATAAATTTTACTGCAGGCCAGTGGACTACAGGCCCCAAAAATGATTCATTCACGGTACAGAAAAGAACAATTGATAATGTGGCTGCAGGTACGTTAGGCAGTCACAGTATAACAATTTTATTGTTGGCCAGTTAGATTACAGTGATGAGCGGCATAGGCAATATTCGAATTTGCTATATTTTGCAAATTTTTGTCTGAATATTCGCCATAAATTAGCAAATTTGAGAATTCGTGATCTCCAGTCATTGTTTACTTGAGTGCGAAAATCGGCAAAGTAATTTATTTGCAATAAATTCGCTATTAGAATATTCAACACTATTCGAGAATACGAATATATAGCACTATATTCAAAATATTCACAAATTCACGAAGTGGCGATATTCGCGAATAAAATTCGCGATTCGAATATTCGCACTCAACACCATTAGATCTGTAAGATCTTCTAAAATGGGCAGAGATTTTCCTGGCCTACTGCAAGACGTCCTTGAGCCCGCGGTATTTGGCATCGAATTGCTGCACCACTAAGTTCAGGACATGTGCATGACATGTGTCATTTTGACCTGTGCGCTCAGCAGATTAGCACCATTGTCGCACACCACTTTACCAACTGTCAAATTGAGCGGGGTTAGCCACTGATCGGCCTGTGACAGCAGAGCTGAAAGCAGTGCAGGACCGGTGTGGCTCTTGGTTTTGAGGCACAACAACCGCAGCACAGCATGGCAATGTCTCACCTGGCATGCCGAATAGGTTCTTGGGAGCGAGGGGGGTGTAGCGGAAGATGCGGTAGCAGTGGAAAAGGAGGAGTAAGCCGGGGAGGAGACGGAGGATGGAGTAGAAGGAGGAGAAGAAGAAGCAGGCCTGCATGCAATCCGTGGCAGTAACACCAAATCCACACAGGTGCCACGGGTTACATGCTTGATGGCCGTCAGAAGGTTCACCCAGTAGGCAGTTTGCTAGACGTGGTCAGATGTATCTTGGCACCGACACTTCGTCATTCCGAATTTATAGCACTATATTCTAAATATTTGCGATTTATTGAAGTGCTGATATTTGCGATAAAAATTAGCTTTTACGAATGTGGAAGCAGAGGGTGCAGAGGCGTAAGGCTGAGTGAGCCACTCAACCAACTCTGGTGCGTCTTTTGACGTAATTGCACGCACCTTCTTCAACTTCCCACTTAGGCTCCGGCCTGGTGCACCGGCCCGACCCCTACCACCCCTGCAGAATGGCCGTCCTCTTCCTCTGCCTGTCATGCAAAATTACCCTGTGACAAAGTCTCTATAGAAGAGCAATAATTGTGGAAGCAGGTGTATAGAACCGTTTGATTATTTGTTGGAAGCAGGTTTATCAAACCCCATAATAATTTTTTTTTGGGGGGGGGGGGGCAACTGGTATATCACACCAGTTAAAATGATTTGTTCCAATAGCATTTGTCCCTCTGTATAACTGGGGTATCTCAGCAGTTACTACATTATTTTAAAAATATTTTTTGAAAAATTTTTTAACAAATATTTTTATTTTATTTTATATTATATATATATATGTTATTTTAAATATATGTATAATGGTATCCTTGGACACAGATTTTTAACCCATTGATTTACATACTATACCATACCATACAGCACACGATGCTCCAGAACACAGTCTCTTAGGCACCTGAGACAGTTTGCAGTAATCCTACCCATGTAAAAATGTTTTAGACTTTTATATAGATACAATCTTTTGACATTTTTTGCAGGTTTTTATACGCGTTTATATATGCGTAAACATATATGTGCTTTTATCTCACAGCTCGAGACATATATACACACCCCTACATCCAAAAAATTTGCTAATCATACCAACACAAAGCCCAAATACCAATCAGTAACAATCAACCACTATTGGCACTCAAAAAGGGTATATTCCAAATAGGCGAGATCTGAAGGGTATCTCTACCCACCAGTCCCCTTACTTGGCTCACTACTGTATTCTCTACAGGCAGACATCTTGTCGACCTGACTATACTCGGAGCAGCCTTTAGTATTCAACACCCAACCTTCTCTCCATTTCCACTCCTATAAACCAGAGGCGCCTCAAGTCTTTCAGATCTAGTGGAACCCCTTTCCAACAGATCGGTCTGACCCTCATACTTTCTTTCTCTCTCTCTTGTATCTCAGCAGTACCACACACAACTCCTGGAAATTACAAATGTACTATATGGAAATTATCATATACAGACGTGGACAAAATTGTTGGTACCCTTTGGTCAATGAAAGAAAAAGTCACAATGGTCACAGAAATAACTTTAATCTGACAAAAGTAATAATAAATTAAAATTCTATAAATGTTAACCAATGAAAGTCAGACATTGTTTTTCAACCATGCTTCAACAGAATTATGTAAAAAAATAAACTCATGAAACAGGCATGGACAAAAATGATGGTACCCCTAGAAAACACAGAACATAATGTGACCAAAGGGACATGTTAATTCAAGGTGTGTCCACTAATTAGCATCACAGGTGTCTACAACCTTGTAATCAGCCATTGGGCCTATATATATGGCTCCAGGTAATCACTGTGTTGTTTGGTGATATGGTGTGTACCACACTCGACATGGACCAGAGGAAGCAAAGGAAAGAGCTGTCTCAAGAGATCAGAAAGAAAATTATAGACAAGCATGTTAAAGGTAAAGGCTATAAGACCATCTCCAAGCAACTAGATGTTCCTGTGAGTACAGTTGCACATATTATTCATAAGTTTAAGATCCATGGGACTGTAGCCAACCTCCCTGGACGTGGCCGCAGGAGGAAAATTGATGACAAATCTAAGAGACGGATAATCCGAATGGTAACAAAAGAGCCTAGAAAGACTTCTAAAGAGATTCAAGGTGAACTTCATGCTCAAGGAACATCAGTGTCAGATCGCACCATCCGTCGTTGTTTGAGCCAAAGTGGACTACATGGGAGACGACCAAGGAGGACACCATTGTTGAAAACGAATCATAAAAAAGCAAGACTGGAATATGCCAAACTACATGTTGACAAGCCACAAAGCTTCTGGGAGAATGTCCTGTGGACAGATGAGACAAAAATCGAAGTTTTTGCCAAGGCACATCAGCTGTATGTTCACAGACGAAAAAATGAAGCATATCAAGAAAAGAACACTGTCCCTACTGTGAAACATGGAGGAGGCTCTGTTATGTTCTGGGGCTGCTTTGCTGCGTCTGGCACAGGGTGTCTTGAATCTGTGCAGGGTACAATGAAATCTCAAGACTATCAAGGAATTCTAGAGAGAAATGTACTAGCCAGTGTCAGAAAGCTTGGTCTCAGTCGCAGGTCATGGGTCTTGCAACAGGACAATGACCCAAAACACACCGCTAAAAACACCCAAGAATGGCTAAGAGGAAAAAATTGGACTATTCTAAAGTGGCCTTCTATGAGCCCTGACCTCAATCCTATTGAGCATCTTTGGAAGGAGCTGAAACATGCAGTCTGGAAAAGGCACCCTTCAAACCGGACACAACTGGAGCAGTTTGCTCATGAGGAGTGGGCCAAAATACCTGCTGAGAGGTGCAGATGTCTCATTGACAGTTACAGGAAGCGTTTGATTGCAGTGATTGCCTCAAAAGGTTGCGCAACAAAATATTAAGTTAGGGGTACCATCATTTTTGTCCATGCCTGTTTCATGAGTTTATTTTTTTACATAATTCTGTTGAAGCATGGTTGAAAAACAATGTCTGACTTTCATTGGTTAACATTTATAGAATTTTAATTTATTATTACTTTTGTCAGATTAAAGTTATTTCTGTGACCATTGTGACTTTTTCTTTCATTGACCAAAGGGTACCAACAATTTTGTCCACGTCTGTAAGTATATCACACCCCTGCCTCATTCAGTTTTTTTGGGGGGCAACTGGTTGAAATTATTTGTTCCAGTAACGTTTGTCCCTCTGTATAGCTGTGGTATTTCAGCAGAACCGCACACAACTCCTGCAAATTACAAATGTACTAGGTATAGCACACCCCTGCCTCAATCGGTTTATTTGGGGTGTGTGGGGATTTGCTCTGGTAGACAGGATTGCGGACACAGTATAGAGGCAACAACAACGTCTTTAACTTAGACAGTTCAGAGTCCACTAGTGATGTCCCGAACTATTCGCCGGCAATCAGTTCCCGGCGAACATAGCTTGTTCGCGTTCGCCACGGCGGCCGAACATATGCGATGTTCGGTCCGCCCCCTATACATCATCATTGAGCAAACTTTGACCCTGTACCTCACAGTCAGCAGACACATTCCAGCCAATCAGCAGCAGACCCTCCCTCCCAGACCCTCCCACCTCCTTGACAGCATCCATTTTACATTCATTCGGAAGCTGCATTCTTAGTGAGAGGAGGGACAGTGCTGCTGCTGCTGATCTAATAGGGAAAGCGTTAGCAAGGGCAGTGTTCTGTGTCCACAGACTCATCTGGTGTAAGGACAGCATCCTGACAGCACCCCAAAAAGCCCTTTTTAGGGCTGGTACATCAGTCTGCTTTTATTTTTATTTTTTTATTTTATATATATATATATATATATATATTACAGTTGCCTGCCCGTGTCTGTGAGAGGCTGCAGGCTCAGTCACAGACAGTACTGTGTGCACACCATTCATACAGGGTGTCACAATACCTTGCAGATAAAAAAAATCTATTTATTATTTTATTGTGATATAATCCCAGTTTCAAGCCAGTGTGTGTCTGGCTCACAGACTGTACCGTGTCCACTGGCTAGGCCACCACTCATACCTTTACAGGATGTCACTCACAAATACCTTGCAGATAAAAAAATAATAATTTATTTTTCTGTGATATAATCCCAGTTGCAAGCCAGTGTGTGTCTGGCCCACAGATTGTACTGTGGCCACTGGCTAGGCTACCACTCATACCGTTACAGGGTGTCACAAATACCTCGCAGATAAAAAAAATTAAATGTATTATTTTTATGTGATATAATCGCAGTTGCAAACCAGTGTGTGTCTGGCCCACAGACTGTACGGTGGCCAATGGCTAGGCCACCACTCATACCGTTACAGGGTGTCACTCACAAATACCTTGCAGATAAAAAAAAAAATCTTTTTTTTTTCTGTGATATAATCCCAGTTGCAAGCCAGTGTGTGTCTGGCCCACAGACTGTACTGTGGCCACTGGCTAGGCCACCACTCATACCGTTACAGGGTGTCACTCACAAATACCTTGCAGATAAAAAAATAATAATTTATTTTTCTGTGATATAATCCCAGTTGCAAGCCAGTGTGTGTCTGGCCCACAGATTGTACTGTGGCCACTGGCTAGGCCACCACTCATACCGTTACAGGGTGTCACTCACAAATACCTTGCAGATAAAAAAAAAACTTTTTTTTTTCTGTGATATAATCCCAGTTGCAAGCCAGTGTGTGTCTGGCCCACAGACTGTACTGTGTCCACTGGCTAGGCCACCACTCATACCATTACAGGGTGTCACTCACAAATACATTGCAGATAAAAAAATTACATTTATTATTTTTCTGTAATATAATCCCAGTTGCAAGCCAGTGTGTGTCTGGCCCACAGACTGTACTGTGGCCACTGGCTAGGCCACCACTCATACCGTTACAGGGTGTCACTCACAAATACCTTGCAGATAAAAAAATAATAATTTATTTTTCTGTGATATAATCCCAGTTGCAAGCCAGTGTGTGTCTGGCCCACAGACTGTACTGTGGCCACTGGCTAGGCCACCACTCATACCGTTACAGGGTGTCACTCACAAATACCTTGCAGATAAAAAAATTATAATTTATTTTTCTGTGATATAATCCCAGTTGCAAGCCAGTGTGTGTCTGGCCCACAGACTGTACTGTGGCCACTGGCTAGGCCACCACTCATACCGTTACAGGGTGTCACTCACAAATACCTTGCAGATAAAAAAATAATAATTTATTTTTCTGTGATATAATCCCAGTTGCAAGCCAGTGTGTGTCTGGCCCACAGATTGTACTGTGGCCACTGGCTAGGCCACCACTCATACCGTTACAGGGTGTCACTCACAAATACCTTGCAGATAAAAAAAATAAATGTATTATTTTTATGTGATATAATCGCAGTTGCAAGCCAGTGTGTGTCTGGCCCACAGACTGTACGGTGGCCACTGGCTAGGCCACCACTCATACCGTTACAGGGTGTCACTCACAAATACCTTGCAGATAAAAAAAAAACTTTTTTTTTCTGTGATATAATCCCAGTTGCAAGCCAGTGTGTGTCTGGCCCACAGACTGTACTGTGTCCACTGGCTAGGCCACCACTCATACCATTACAGGGTGTCACTCACAAATACATTGCAGATAAAAAAATTACATTTATTATTTTTCTGTAATATAATCCCAGTTGCAAGCCAGTGTGTGTCTGGCCCACAGACTGTACTGTGGCCACTGGCTAGGCCACCACTCATACCATTACAGGGTGTCACTCACAAATACCTTGCAGATAAAAAAAAAATAATCTTTTTTTTTTTCTGTGATATAATCCCAGTTGCAAGCCAGTGTGTGTCTGGCCCACAGACTGTACTGTGGCCACTGGCTAGGCCACCACTCATACCGTTACAGGGTGTCACTCACAAATACCTTGCAGATAAAAAAATAATAATTTATTTTTCTGTGATATAATCCCAGTTGCAAGCCAGTGTGTGTCTGGCCCACAGATTGTACTGTGGCCACTGGCTAGGCCACCACTCATACCGTTACAGGGTGTCACTCACAAATACCTTGCAGATAAAAAAAAAACTTTTTTTTTTCTGTGATATAATCCCAGTTGCAAGCCAGTGTGTGTCTGGCCCACAGACTGTACTGTGTCCACTGGCTAGGCCACCACTCATACCATTACAGGGTGTCACTCACAAATACATTGCAGATAAAAAAATTACATTTATTATTTTTCTGTAATATAATCCCAGTTGCAAGCCAGTGTGTGTCTGGCCCACAGACTGTACTGTGGCCACTGGCTAGGCCACCACTCATACCGTTACAGGGTGTCACTCACAAATACCTTGCAGATAAAAAAATAATAATTTATTTTTCTGTGATATAATCCCAGTTGCAAGCCAGTGTGTGTCTGGCCCACAGACTGTACTGTGGCCACTGGCTAGGCAACCACTCATACCGTTACAGGGTGTCACTCACAAATACCTTGCAGATAAAAAAAAAAAAAATATTTTTCTGTGATATAATCCCAGTTGCAAGCCAGTGTGTGTCTGGCCCACAGATTGTACTGTGGCCACTGGCTAGGCCACCACTCATACCGTTACAGGGTGTCACTCACAAATACCTTGCAGATAAAAAAAATAAAATGTATTATTTTTATGTGATATAATCGCAGTTGCAAGCCAGTGTGTGTCTGGCCCACAGACTGTACGGTGGCCACTGGCTAGGCCACCACTCATACCGTTACAGGGTGTCACTCACAAATACCTTGCAGATAAAAAAAAAACTTTTTTTTTCTGTGATATAATCCCAGTTGCAAGCCAGTGTGTGTCTGGCCCACAGACTGTACTGTGTCCACTGGCTAGGCCACCACTCATACCATTACAGGGTGTCACTCACAAATACATTGCAGATAAAAAAATTACATTTATTATTTTTCTGTAATATAATCCCAGTTGCAAGCCAGTGTGTGTCTGGCCCACAGACTGTACTGTGGCCACTGGCTAGGCCACCACTCATACCGTTACAGGGTGTCACTCACAAATACCTTGCAGATAAAAAAATAATAATTTATTTTTCTGTGATATAATCCCAGTTGCAAGCCAGTGTGTGTCTGGCCCACAGATTGTACTGTGGCCACTGGCTAGGCCACCACTCATACCGTTACAGGGTGTCACTCACAAATACCTTGCAGATAAAAAAAAAACTTTTTTTTTTCTGTGATATAATCCCAGTTGCAAGCCAGTGTGTGTCTGGCCCACAGACTGTACTGTGTCCACTGGCTAGGCCACCACTCATACCATTACAGGGTGTCACTCACAAATACATTGCAGATAAAAAAATTACATTTATTATTTTTCTGTGATATAATCCCAGTTGCAAGCCAGTGTGTGTCTGGCCCACAGACTGTACTGTGGCCACTGGCTAGGCCACCACTCATACCGTTACAGGGTGTCACTCACAAATACCTTGCAGATAAAAAAATTATAATTTATTTTTCTGTGATATAATCCCAGTTGCAAGCCAGTGTGTGTCTGGCCCACAGACTGTACTGTGGCCACTGGCTAGGCCACCACTCATACCGTTACAGGGTGTCACTCACAAATACCTTGCAGATAAAAAAATAATAATTTATTTTTCTGTGATATAATCCCAGTTGCAAGCCAGTGTGTGTCTGGCCCACAGATTGTACTGTGGCCACTGGCTAGGCCACCACTCATACCGTTACAGGGTGTCACTCACAAATACCTTGCAGATAAAAAAAAAAAAATGTATTATTTTTATGTGATATAATCGCAGTTGCAAGCCAGTGTGTGTCTGGCCCACAGACTGTACGGTGGCCACTGGCTAGGCCACCACTCATACCGTTACAGGGTGTCACTCACAAATACCTTGCAGATAAAAAAAAAACTTTTTTTTTCTGTGATATAATCCCAGTTGCAAGCCAGTGTGTGTCTGGCCCACAGACTGTACTGTGTCCACTGGCTAGGCCACCACTCATACCATTACAGGGTGTCACTCACAAATACATTGCAGATAAAAAAATTACATTTATTATTTTTCTGTAATATAATCCCAGTTGCAAGCCAGTGTGTGTCTGGCCCACAGACTGTACTGTGGCCACTGGCTAGGCCACCACTCATACCATTACAGGGTGTCACTCACAAATACCTTGCAGATAAAAAAAAAATAATCTTTTTTTTTTTTCTGTGATATAATCCCAGTTGCAAGCCAGTGTGTGTCTGGCCCACAGACTGTACTGTGGCCACTGGCTAGGCCACCACTCATACCGTTACAGGGTGTCACTCACAAATACCTTGCAGATAAAAAAATAATAATTTATTTTTCTGTGATATAATCCCAGTTGCAAGCCAGTGTGTGTCTGGCCCACAGATTGTACTGTGGCCACTGGCTAGGCCACCACTCATACCGTTACAGGGTGTCACTCACAAATACCTTGCAGATAAAAAAAAACTTTTTTTTTTCTGTGATATAATCCCAGTTGCAAGCCAGTGTGTGTCTGGCCCACAGACTGTACTGTGTCCACTGGCTAGGCCACCACTCATACCATTACAGGGTGTCACTCACAAATACATTGCAGATAAAAAAATTACATTTATTATTTTTCTGTAATATAATCCCAGTTGCAAGCCAGTGTGTGTCTGGCCCACAGACTGTACTGTGGCCACTGGCTAGGCCACCACTCATACCGTTACAGGGTGTCACTCACAAATACCTTGCAGATAAAAAAATAATAATTTATTTTTCTGTGATATAATCCCAGTTGCAAGCCAGTGTGTGTCTGGCCCACAGATTGTACTGTGGCCACTGGCTAGGCCACCACTCATACCGTTACAGGGTGTCACTCACAAATACCTTGCAGATAAAAAAAAAATAATTTATTTTTCTGTGATATAATCCCAGTTGCAAGCCAGTGTGTGTCTGGCCCACAGATTGTACTGTGGCCACTGGCTAGGCCACCACTCATACCGTTACAGGGTGTCACTCACAAATACCTTGCAGATAAAAAAAATAAAATGTATTATTTTTATGTGATATAATCGCAGTTGCAAGCCAGTGTGTGTCTGGCCCACAGACTGTACGGTGGCCACTGGCTAGGCCACCACTCATACCGTTACAGGGTGTCACTCACAAATACCTTGCAGATAAAAAAAAAACTTTTTTTTTCTGTGATATAATCCCAGTTGCAAGCCAGTGTGTGTCTGGCCCACAGACTGTACTGTGTCCACTGGCTAGGCCACCACTCATACCATTACAGGGTGTCACTCACAAATACATTGCAGATAAAAAAATTACATTTATTATTTTTCTGTAATATAATCCCAGTTGCAAGCCAGTGTGTGTCTGGCCCACAGACTGTACTGTGGCCACTGGCTAGGCCACCACTCATACCGTTACAGGGTGTCACTCACAAATACCTTGCAGATAAAAAAATAATAATTTATTTTTCTGTGATATAATCCCAGTTGCAAGCCAGTGTGTGTCTGGCCCACAGATTGTACTGTGGCCACTGGCTAGGCCACCACTCATACCGTTACAGGGTGTCACTCACAAATACCTTGCAGATAAAAAAAAAAACTTTTTTTTTTCTGTGATATAATCCCAGTTGCAAGCCAGTGTGTGTCTGGCCCACAGACTGTACTGTGTCCACTGGCTAGGCCACCACTCATACCATTACAGGGTGTCACTCACAAATACATTGCAGATAAAAAAATTACATTTATTATTTTTCTGTAATATAATCCCAGTTGCAAGCCAGTGTGTGTCTGGCCCACAGACTGTACTGTGGCCACTGGCTAGGCCACCACTCATACCGTTACAGGGTGTCACTCACAAATATCTTGCAGATAAAAAAATAATAATTTATTTTTCTGTGATATAATCCCAGTTGCAAGCCAGTGTGTGTCTGGCCCACAGATTGTACTGTGGCCACTGGCTAGGCCACCACTCATACCGTTACAGGGTGTCACTCACAAATACCTTGCAGATAAAAAAAAGTGTATTCTTTTTATGTGATATAATCGCAGTTGCAAACCAGTGTGTGTCTGGCCCACAGACTGTACTGTGGCCACTGGCTAGGCCACCACTCATACCATTACAGGGTGTCACTCACAAATACCTTGCAGATAAAAAAATTCCATTTTTTTTTTTCTGTGATATAATCCCAGTTGCAAGCCAGTGTGTGTCTGTCCCACAGACTCTACTGTGGCCAATGGCTAGGCCACCACTCATACCGTTACAGGGTGTCACTCACAAATACCTTGCAGATAAAAAAAATCTATTTATTATTTCTCTGTGATATAATCCCAGTTGCAAGCCAGTGTGTGTCAGGCCCACACACACTGTACTGTGCCCACTTCCCACCACTTATATAGGGTGGCACAGTACCTTGCACGCAGGTACTGCCTTGCAGGCAGAGGCAGGCCACCCTGCAGGGGCCATCGTGGTCGTGGTGCTGTGATTTCCACTGGCCCCGGAATAATGCCCAGTGTTCAGAGACCACGTACCCTGAACCCCAAAAATTCAGAGAAAATAGTTGACCGGCTTACACAGGACACCCAATCTTCAACAGCTTCTGCTAAGTACCTTGACGCACCATCCTCCTCCTGCTCAGCTTTGGTCACCTGCTCTCAAGTTACCACTCTCCCGCCCGCCGCCACCACAACCACTACCACCACAGCCACCACAGCCGCTTAACTTGATCCCTTAGAGGAGTTATTTACACATCAGCTAGATGAAATTAGTGATTCGCAACCATTATTGCCAGAGGATGTAGATAACAGGGATATGTCTCAGTCAGGCAGCATTACACACATGGACGTACAGTGTGATGATGATGATGTTGTACCCGCTGCTGCTTCCTTTGCTGAGGTGTCAGATACAAGTGAAGTGGTTGATGATGACGAAGTGTCCGTGGATGCCACGTGGGTGCCTGCTCGAAGAAGAAGAGGGGGAAAGTTCAGAAGGGGAGACAGAGAGAAGGAGGGGATGAGTTGGAAGGAGGGGGAGGTCGTCGCAAGGAGCTAGTGGCACAGTCAGACAGCATGTATTGGCACCCGAGGTCAGCCAGACAGCACACCAGACAACGCATGCTGTTGCCACCACCAAAATGCCATCATTGCAAAGCTCAGCAGTGTGGCATTTTTTTTGTGTCTGCCTCTGATAACAGCAATGCCATTTGCAACCTGTGCCAAAAGAAACTGAGTCGTGGGAAGTCCAACGCCCACCTCGGCACAACTGCTTTGCGAAGGCACATGATCTCACATCACAAACGCCAATGGGATTAACACATGAGTACAAGCAGCACAAAAACTCAAAGCCACCATCCTCCTCCTGGTCCAGCATCTTCAGCCACGTCAACCACTGCTGTCCTCCTTGCCCACTCTCAACCACCCGCCACTCCGCCTGTCACCTTCAGCAGTTCCATCTCATCTGCCCACAGTCAGGTGTCTGTAAAGGAAATGTTTGAGCGTAAGAAGCCAATGTCACAGTGTCACACCCTTGCCCGGCATCTGACAGCTGGCTTGACGGAACTCTTAGCCCGCCAACTTTTACCATACCAGCTGGTGGAGTCTGAGGCCTTCAAAAAAATTGGCGCTATTGGGATACCACAGTGGAAGGTACCCGGACAAATTTTTTTTTCAAAAAAGGCAATCCCAAACCTCTACTCAGTGATTGAAAAGGAAGTCATGGCATCTCTGGGATACAGTGTTGGGACAAGGGTCCATCTGACCACTGATACCTGGTCTGCAAAGCACGGTCAGGGCAGGTATATCACCTACACTGCGCATTTGGTCAACCTGCTGACGGCTGCCAAGCATGGAATGCGTGGCTCTGCAGCGGAGTTGGTGACACCGCCACGACTTGCAGGCAGGCCTACTGCCACCTCCTCTACTCCTCCTACTCCATCCTCTACGATAACCTCCTCGGCTGAGTCCTCTTCTGCTGCGGCATCTGGCTGCACATCAACTGAATCCCCCCAGCTCCCTAGGAGCTATTCCACATCCCTGTTACAACAGTGTCACGCTGTCTTGGGGTTGACTTGCCTGAAAGCAGTCACACTGGACCAGCACTCCTGTCCGCCCTGAATGCACAGGTGTATCAGTGGCTGACCCCGCACCAACTGGAGATCGGCAAAGTGGTGTGTGACAATGGAAGCAATTTGTTGGCGGCATTGAATTTGGGCAAGTTGTCAGATGTGCCGTGCATGGCACATGTGTTGAATCTCATCGTACAACGCTTTGTGTCTAAGTACTCAGGCTTACAGGACGTCCTCAAGCAGGCCAGGAAGGTGTGTGGCCATTTCAGGCATTCCTACACGGCCATGGCGCACTTTTCAGACATTCAGCGCCGAAACAACATGCCAGTGAGGCGCTTGATTTGCAACAGCCCGACATGTTGGAATTCAACACTCCTAATGTTCGACCGCCTGCTCCAACAAGAAAAAGCCGTCAACGAGTATTTGTATGACCAAGGTGCTAGGACAGCCTCTGCGGAGCTGGGAATTTTTTTTCCACGTTACTGGACTCTCATGCGCAATGCCTGTAGGCTCATGCATCCTTTTGAGGAGGTGACAAACCTAGTTAGTCGCACCGAAGGCACCATCAGCGACCTCATCCCATTTGTTTTCTTCCTGGAGCGTGCCCTGCGAAGAGTGCTGGATCAGGCTGTAGATGAGCGTGAAGAGGAAGAGTTGTGGCCACCACCACCACCACCAGAAACAGCCTTGTCATCATCGCTTGCCGGACCTGCGGCAACGCTGCAAGAGGAGTATGAGGAAGAGGAGTCAGAGGAGAAATGTGGCTTTGAGGAGAAGGAAGACCAACCACAGCAGGCATCCCAGGGTGCTCGTTGTCACCTATCTGGGACCCGTGGTGTTGTACGTGGCTGGGGGAAAGAACAGACCGTCAATGACATCAGTGAGGACGAGGAACGGGAAATGAGTAGCTCGGCATCCAACCTTGTGCAAATGGGGTCTTTCATGCTGTCATATCTGTTGAGGGACCCTCATATAAAAAGGATGAAGGAGAACGACCTGTACTGGGTGGCCACGCTACTAGACCCCGATATAAGCAGAAAGTGGCGGAAATGTTACCAAATTACCGAAAGTCAGAAAGAATGCAGCAGTTCAAACCCAAACTAAAAAATTTGCTTTACACAGCTTATAAGGGGGATGTCACAGCACAACGGGAATCTAACTGGGGAAGAGGTGAAAGTAATCCTCCTCCTACCACGACCACGGCGGCAAGGACAGGACGCTTTACAGATGTGTTGTTGATGGAGGACATGCAGAGCTTTTTCAGTCCTACACATCGCCACAGCCCTTCGGGATCCAGCCTTAGAGAACGACTCGACCGACAGGTAGCAGATTACCTCGCCTTAACTGCAGATATCGACACTCTGAGTAGCGATGAACCGCTTGACTACTGGGTGTGCAGGCTTGGACCTGTGGCCAGAGCTATTCCAGTTTGCGATAGAACTTCTGGCCTGCCCTGCTTCAAGTGTCCTGTCAGAAAGGACCTTTAGTGCAGCAGGAGGCATTGTCACTGACAAAGAAGTCGTCTCGGTCAAAAAAGTGTTGATTACCTCACCTTCATTAAGATGAATGAGGCATGGATCTCAAAGGGATTGACAGTGGGGGATACGTTTGAATAACAAAAGGCCTGATGACATGCCTTGGCCTTAAAATGGTCCCCACGCTGCTGTATTTAATGTTTGCATACCGGATGATTTTTGTGAATTCTCCGCCTCCAACTAGGTTTCAAGCCGCAATGTTTTAGTCACCTTTCTGCCTTGAAAACATCAATTTTTCCGGCCGCTGCTACAACAGCAACTGCAACAATAACATTATTTTTCAGGCTTGTGTACATGCCTAATTTTTCTGGCCTCTGGTGCTGCACTGTGGCAGCAAAAACAAAACAAAAAAAAAAGGCACATACAAGTGTCAATTCCTCTTCGTGATCGTTACCTTGTTGTGGTGAAGGGGCTTGCGTATCACAATGAAGCGATCATCACCTCTATGAGTGTGTTGGCAATGTTGCCACACCTCAGATGATAAGGCTGTTGCTTCATTATGATCAGACCAAAAGCGATTGGCTGGATAATTTTTCCTAGAAAAAACATTAATTTTCTTTTCTTATTTTTTTTTAAGTTGTATGGGTTTTTAATACATAAAATAAAAAAATCATAATAAAGTCTCTTAATAGTTTATTAGAAATAATGCAGACAATTTAAAAAATCCCCATCAATTCCAATACAAAGCAAGTACAAGCTTAGAACTACAAACTGGAATCCCAAAAAGTTGGGACACTATACAAATCATGAATAAAAACTGAATGCAATGATGTGGAGGCGCCAACTTCTAATATTTTATTCAGAATAGAACATAAATCACAGAACAAAAGTTTAAACTGAGAAAATGTACCATTTTAAGGGAAAAATATGTTGAATCAGAATTTCATGGTGTCAACAAATGCCAAAAAGTTGGAACAAGGCCATTTTCACCACTGTGTGGCATCTCCCCTTCTTCTTACAACACTCAACAGACGTCTGGGGACCGAGGAGACTAGTTTCTCAAGTTTAGGCCGAATGCACACGGCCGTGTTTCACGGCCGTGTGCGGGCCGTGGAACCGCGGCCTGGATCCCTGCTGAGAGCAGGAGCGCACGGCGTCATTGGTTGCTATGACGCCGTGCGCTCCCTGCTGCTGACACAGTACAGTAATACACTGGTATGACCTATACCAGTGTATTACTGTATTGCGGCGGCAGCAGGAAGCGCAGGGCGTCATAGCAACCAATGACGCCGTGCGCTCCTGCTCTCAGCAGGGATCCAGGCCGCGGTTCCACGGCCCGCACACGGCCATGAAACACGGCCGTGTGCATTCGGCCTTAGAAATAGTAATGCTCTCCCATTCTTGTCTAATACAGGCCTCTAACTGTTCAATCGTCTTGGGCCTTCTTTGTTGCACCTTCCTCTTTATGATGCGCCAAATGTTCTCTATAGGTGAAAGATCTGGACTGCAGACTGGCTATTTCAGTACCCAGATCCTTCTCCTACGCAGCCATGATGTTGTGATTGATGCATAATGTGGTCTGGCATTATCTTGTTGAAAAATGCAGGGTGTTCCCTGAAAGAGATGACATCTGGATGGGAGCATATGTTGTTCTAGAACATGAATATATTTTTCTGCATTGATGGTGCCTTTCCAGAAATATGCAAGCTGCCCATGCCACACACACTCATGCAACCCCATACCATCAGAGATGCAGGCTTCTGAACTGAGCGTTGATAACAACCTGGGTTGTCCTTGTCCTCTTTGGTCCGGATGACATGGTGTCCCAGATTTCCAAAAAGAACTTCGAATCGTGACTCGTCTGACCACAGAACAGTCTTCCATTTGCCACACTCCATTTTAAATGATCCCTGGCCCAGTGAAAACGCCTGAGCTTGTGGATCTTGCTTAGAAATGGCTTCTTCTTTGCACTGTAGAGTTTCAGCTGGCAACGGCGGATGGCACGGTGGATTGTTTTCACTGACAATGGTTTCTGGAAGTATTCCTGAGCCCATTCTGTGATTTCCTTTACAGTAGCATTCCTGTTTGTGGTGCAGTGTCGTTTAAGGGCCCGGAGATCACGGGCATCCAGTATGGTTTTACGGCCTTGACCCTTACGCACAGAGATTGTTCCAGATTCTGAATCTTTGGATGATGTTATGCACAGTTGATGATGATAGATGCAAAGTCTTTGCAATTTTTCGCTGGGTAAAACCTTTCTGATATTGCTCCACTATCTTTCTGCGCAACATTGTGGGAATTGGTGATCCTCTACCCATCTTGGCTTCTGAGAGACACTGCCACTCTGAGAAGCTCTTTTTATACCCAATCATGTTGCCAATTGACCTAATTAGTGTTAATTGGTCTTCCAGCTCTTCGTTATGCTCAAATTGACTTTTTCCAGCCTCTTATTGCTACTTGTCCCAACTTTTTGGGGATTTGTTGACACTGTAAAAATTTTAATCAACATATTTTTCCTTTAAAATGATACATTTACTCGGATTAAACGTTTGATCTGTCATCTACGTTCTATTACAAATAAAATATTGACATTTGCCATCTCCACATCATTGCATTCAGTTTTTATTCACAATGTGGTTTGTAAATTATTGCAGGATGTCGTAATGGTTTGTTAATTCGACAATGGTTAATCAATTCGACACACATCCCCGGATAGGGGACGTAACAGGGATTAAACTGATAGGAATAGTACTAGTTAAGACACCACTCATATAGGGTGTCACAGCACATTGCTCTGTGCACGCGCAGTGCCCCAACTTGGGGGTAAGAGGACCGACCAAGCTGCTTTTTCCATCACCTGGTTCCTAAAATCAATTCAGTTTGGTGTATCAGAGTTTGGTCTGTCACTGTGCAGGCAGTCGAAGGTACCCGGCCTAAATTTTTTTTCACAAAAGGCAATCCCTGATATGGGACGTAACAGGGATTAAACTGATGAGAATAGTAATACAGAAAATACCACTCATATCGGTGTGACAGTAAATTGCACGGCGCAGACGCAGTGACTGTGGATTCAAACAAAGGGGAGGGAGCCAGCGTTTTTTTAACCATCTCCCCGTTCAAAAAATCAATTCAATAAATGGACCCCAGATTGAGGACGTAACAGGGATTAAACTAATGAGAAGAGAACTACAGAAAATACCACTCATATTGGGTGTGACAGTAAATTGCACGGCGCAGACGCAGTGACCGTGGATTCAAACAAAGGGGAGGGAGCCAGCGTTTTTTTTAACCATCTCCCCGTTCGAAAAATCTATTCAATTCACCTTTCAGGGACCCTTGATGTTGTACTTGGCTGGGTGGAGGAAGAAACCTTCAATGACATCAACGGGCACATGGCTAGCTTGGTATCCAACCTTGTGCAAATGGGGAGTTTGCAGTTGGGCAAATGGACTGTTGGCGGTTGTTTTAAAAGGGGAGTTTGGTCTGTCAATGTCTGTGAAGCGGGCGTAACCCTTACACTACCTGATCGATACATCATACCTGATCGTATACACACACTGGATGTTTTAAACCACGTTGTTCAAAATATTTTAGGATTGTTAGGTGATTTATGCCCTTTATGGATTAAAATCCAACTCTGATACCCCTCCGGCATGCCACAGTCCAGGTGTTAGTCCCCTTGAAACAACTTTTCCATCACTACTTTGGCTAGAAAGAGTCCCTGTGGGTTTTAAAATTTGCCTGCCTATTGAAGTCAATGGCGGTTCGCCCGTTCGCGAACATTTGCAGAAATTCGTGTTTGCCGTTCGCGAACGGAAAATTTTATGTTTGCGACATCTCTAGTGTTCACACATAAGGAAAGTGACAACAAAAAGTCAGTTTCAAGGAAAAATCTATCATCTTGAGTCTGGTGTTTGTTGGGTGAAACAGAAGTCCACGTGCTTTCATCCAAACAAGATAGCAGGCATTAATCCTGGCCCAAACTCTCGGGCCCCAGCACAGAGACTGGCATAGCTCCACTGTCAGATGGTGGATAATTCACACCCAACTGAGACTGCTGGCTGGGCTTTATAACCCTAACCAAAACCTGGCCTGGAACGTGGAGAACAGCCACCCACCCACCCTGCACTTTGGCTGCTCCCAGTAAGAGCCAGCCCGGATTGGCTTTACAGCCACACTAAATAATCAATAGTGTCAGTCAGCACTAGCTGGCGCTGACACTTAAAATTACCGGCTCTTACCTCACCGAGGCCAGGAACCTCGGTGACACATATCTTCTGTGAATGATGGCACCTTGCGCTTTCCTACAGGGGCAAATGTCATATTACACCAGTTGAAATGATTTGTTCCAATAGCGTTTATCCCTCTGTATAGCTGGGTTATCTCAGCAGAACCGCATACAACTCCTGCAAATTTCAAATGTACTATATGGAAATTATATTATAGTATATCAAACCCCTGCCTTATTCATTTTTTTTTTGGGGGGGTGGGGGGGGGGGGGGGCAACTGGTATATCACACCAGTTGAAATTACTTGTTCCAAAAGCGTTTGTCCCTCTGTATAGCTGGGGTATTTCAGCAGAACTACACACAACTCCTGCAAATTGCAAATGCACTATATGGAAATTATATTCATGGTATATCACATCCCTGCCTCAATCAGTTTATTGGGGGGGCAAATGTTATATCTGACCAGTTGCAATTATTTGTTCAAATAGCGTTTGTCCCTCTGTAAAGCTGGGGTATCTCAGCAGAACCGCACACATCTCCTGCAAATTACAAATATACTATATGGAAATTATATTATAGGTATATCACACCCCTACCTCAATCTTTTTTTTTTTTTTTTTTTTTGGGGGGGGGGGGGGGGCAAATGTTATATAATACCAGTTGCAATTATTTGTTCAAATAGCATTTGTCACTCTGTGTGGCTGGGGTATCTCAGCAGAACCGCACACAACTCCTGCAAATTACAAATGCACTATATGGAAATTATATTATAGGTATATCGGACCCATGCCTCAATCAGTTTTTTGGGGGGGCAAATGTTATATGACACCAGTTGAAATTATTTGTTCAAATAGCATTTGTCACTCTGTATAGCTGGGATATCTCATCAGAACCATACACAACTCCTGCATATTGCAAATGTACTATATTGAAATTATATTATAGGTAGAGTTGAGCGGACACCTGGATGTTCGGGTTCGACGGGTTCGGCCGAACTTCGGAAAAAAGCTCGAGTTCGAGAGCCAAACTTGACCCGAACTTGATCCCGAACCCCATTGAAGTCAATGGGGACCCGAACTTTTGAGCACTAAAATGGTTGTGAAAATGTTATGGAAAAGGCTAAGAGGGCTGCAAATGTCGTCAAAATGTGGTTAAGAGCATGGCAAGGGCTCAGCAAACAAATGTGGATAGGGAAATTACTTTAAATACCATAAAATATGTAAAAATAAAAAAATCTAGGAGGACCAGGTCCATATGGAGTAGGAGGTTGAGGAGGCAGTGGATGTGGCGGTGTAGGTGGAAGTGGTGGTGGAGGAGGAGCAGGTAGCCTACAATGCTTTTTGTTTTAAAATTTATTTTTATTGTTTTAAATTAGGGTACACCCCGAAACATTGGGAAATATAACCCTCCACACACTTTCCCTAAACACACGTTCAGACAATACACAGGCTGCAGGGCAGGCCAGCATCTCCAAGGCGTAAAGGGCAAGCTCAGGCCATGTGCCCAATTTGGAGACCCAGAAGTTGCAGGGGCTGACCCCTGTCAGTTAGTTCGTGTGGGCATGTGCATACTTACTGCACCACCATGTCGCACGTCCCCGTGATGTTCACGATCCAATTTGATATCTGCTCGATCAACGTTCGATGTTCTTTTATGCGCCTACCATGGTGATTACGGCTGGCGGGGAAACAGGGTTCCATGCCGGAGAGGGAGCATGAGAAAAAGAGACCAAATTTAAGGGAGATAAATTTATCAAAAAAATTTGGGATCGAGAAGAAATGTGGGAAAAGCTATTGAGGCGCAAATGTGGGACAAATTACAGAAGCCCAAATGTGGGCCAAAAGAGTCAAGCAGAATTGTGGGAAAAGCTATTGAGGTGCAAATGTTGGCCAAAATAGTATAGTAGAAATGTGGGACAAAGTATTAATGCTTAAATGTGGTACAACTTGTTTAAGTTTAAACATTGAATCAAAGGAGGTGGCGCGCATCTATTAAAGAAGCATTTAAGAAATGTTATTCCCTGTCAACTATGCAGAGCAAGGGTTTATTCACGTCTAAAATTGTATAATGTCAACCCAAGAATGTAACAGAAAAATTACAGAAATTAATTAACCTGTCTACTTGGTAGAGCAGGGGTCTATAACAGAAAACAATTGTTTATTTTCACCCGAAAATGTAAAATAAAAATTATTGAAATGTATTAAGTTTATTAGTTAGAAGAGGGGTATATTACACCCAAAAATTAGTGAATTTGACCACAAAATGTAACTGACAAAATGTCTACTAGGTATGGCAGTGCTACTTCACACTCAAAAATTGTTGAATTTCAACTGAAAATGTAAATGACAAATTTATTTATTTTTGTTAACCAGCCTAATAGGTATAGCAGTGTAACTAAACACCCAAAAATTGGTTAATTTCACCCAAAAATGTTAATCATTTTTTTTTTAAACGGCCTACTAGGTATAGCAGTGGTACATCACACCCCAAAATTGGTGAATTTCCCCATAAAATGTAACAGACAAAATGTCTACTAGGTATAGCAGTGGTACTTCACACTCAAAAATTGTTAAATTTCAACTGAAAATGCAAATGACAATTTTATTTTTATTTTTTACCGATCTACTAGGTATAGCAGTGGTACTATAAACCCCAAAATTGGGTTAATTTCACAAGTAAATGTTAATGACAATTTTTTTTTTACCGGCCTACTAGGTATAGCAGTGGTACTATACACCCAAAAATTGGTTAATTTCACCAGAAAATGTTAATGACAATTTTTTTTTTTTTTTTTAACCGGCCTACTAGATATAACAGTGGTACTATACACCCAAAAATTGGTGAATTTCACCCGAAAATGTAAATGAGGTGGAGTTCCATATGGAGTAAAAGTTTGAGGTACACTCCAAAAGAGTGTGAAATATCCAAAATACAAACATGAGCAATTGCGCTGCAATATAACAATGGCTGCTTAGTGCCCGTACACATGTCTATTCTGCACAAGGTACGGACATGTCCTGAGGTATGATCGTGAGCTTGTCCACATTTGCTGTGTACAGGCAGCTGCGCTTGTCTCTGATGACGCCCCATGTTGTGCTAAACAGACGTTCAGATAATACACTGGCTGCAGGGCAGGCCAGCACCTCCAAGGCGTAAAGGGCAAGCTCAGGTCATGTGCCCAATTTGGAGACCCAGAAGTTGACCCGTCATTCAGTACGTGTAGGCGTGTGCACACATACTGCTCCACCATGTTGGTAAAATGCTGCCTCCTGCTAAGACGTTCCATATCAGCTGGTGGTGCTGGTTGTTGTGGCGTGCTGACAAAGCTTCTCCACATTTTGACCATGCTAACCCTGCCTTCTAAGGTGCTGGCAGTGCCCCAGCTGCGTTGGCGACCTCTTCCTCGTCCTCTGCCTTCGCCTTGTGCTTCCACTGTGTCCCCGCTGTCAGGTGGGAATGCCACCAGCAGTGCATGAGAACAGCGTTATTGGCTCTAGCCATGTAGCAACAAGGAACACAGGTCTTGCATGGAGGCCCAGTCATTGGTGGTGAAGTGGTCCTGTTCCGCAGAGCGACACAACCGTGCGTGCTGCTGCTGAAACTCCACTATCGCCTGCTGCTCGCAAAGTCTGATCAGCATGTGCAAGGTGGAACTCCACCTGGTGGGCACGTCCCATATGAGGCGGTGAGCGGGAAGGTCGAAGTTACGCTGCAGCGCTGACAGGCGAGCAGCAGCAGGGTGAGAACACCAAAAGTGCGCACAGATGCCCCGCACTTTATGCAACAGCTCTGTTATATCGGGGTAATTTTTAAAGAATCTCTGCACCACCAAATTCAGCACATGCGCCAGGCAAGGGATGTGCGTCAAACCTGCTAGTCCCAGAGCTGCTACAAGATTTCGTCCATTATCGCACACCACCAGGCCGGTCTGTCCACAGCTCCTGCGCGGTGTGGGGTTTGTCCCCCAAACAGATACGTTTTAAAACTTCCTGCTGTCGTTTACCCCTGGCTGTGCTGAAGTTGGTGGTGAAGGTGTTACGCTGACCGGATGAGGAGCTGGTAGAAAATGAGGAAGCAGAGTAGGAGGAGGAAGCAACAGGAGGCAAACTGAAGCGCCCTGCAATCCTTGGTGGTGGAAGGACATGCGCCAAACTGCTCAGGCCCAGACGCCACTGAATTTACCTAGTGAGCTGTTATGGAGATATAAAGGACCTGACCGTGCTTACTGGTCCACGTATCCGTAGTCAGGTGTACCTTGCCACAGATGGCGTTGCGCAGTGCACACCTGATTTTGTCCCCTACTTGGTTGTGCAGGGAAGGGATGGCTTGCCTTGAAAAGTAGTGGCGGCTGGGCATGATGTACTGTGGGACAGCCACCACCATAAGGCCTTTAAAACTATCCGTCTCCACCAGACGGAATGACAGCATTTCAAAGGCCAGTAATTTAGAAATGCTAGCATTCAGGGCTAGTGATCGCAGGTGGGTAGGGGGGTACTTCCTCTTCCTCTCCAGCGTTTGGGAGATGGAGAGCTGAACACTTCCGTGGGACATTGTGGAGATGCTAGGAACACAGGTCTTGCATTGGGGCCCAGTCATTGGTGGTGAAGTGGTGCTGTTCCGCCGAGCGACTCAACCGTGCGTGCTGCAGCTGAAACTCCACTATCGCCTGCTGCTGCTCGCTCAGTCTGGCCAGCATGTGCAAGGTGGGACTCCACCTGGTGGGCACGTCGCATATGAGGTGGTGAGCGGGAAGGTCGAAGTTACGCTGCAGCGCTGACAGGCACGCAGCAGCAGGGTGAGAACCCCAAAAGCGCGCACAGATGCCCCGCACTTTATGCAACAGCTCTGACATATCGGGGTAATTTTTAAAGAATCTCTGCACCACCAAATTCAGCACATGCGCCAGGCAAGGGATGTGCGTCAAACCTGCTAGTCCCAGAGCTGCTACGAGATTTCGTCCATTATCGCACACCACCAGGCCGGTCCATCCACAGCTCCTGTGCTGTGTGGGGTTTGTCCCCCAAACAGATAAGTTTTAAAACTTCCTGCTGTCGTTTACCCCTGGCTGTGCTGAAGTTTTTGGTGAAGGTGTTACGCTGAGTGGATGAGGAGCTGTTAGAGGATGAGGAAGCAGAGTAGGAGGAGGAAGCAACAGGAGGCAAACTGAAGCGCCCTGCAATCCCCGGTGGTGGAAGGACATGCGCCAAACTTGAATTTACCCAGTGTGCTGTTATGGAGATATAAAGGACCTGACCATGCTTACTGGTCCACGTATCCGTAGTCAGGTGCACCTTGCCACAGATGGCGTTGCGCAGTGCACACCTGATTTTGTCCCCTACTTGGTTGTGCAGGGAAGGGATGGCTTGCCTTGAAAAGTAGTGGCGGCTGGGCACGATGTACTGTGGGACAGCCACCGCCATAAGGCCTTTAAAACTATCCGTCTCCACCAGACGGAATGACAGCATTTCAAAGGCCAGTAATTTAGAAATGCTGGCATTCAGGGCTAGTGATCGCGGGTGGGTAGGGGGGTACTTCCTCTTCCTCTCCAGCGTTTGGGAGATGGAGAGCTGAATGCTTCCGTGGGACATTGTGGAGATGCTTGGTGACCCAGGTGTTGCTGGCAAATCCTCTGTTTGCAGGGTGGCATGTGGCACGGTCACTCCAAAGGTTAATGAAGAGACCGAGACTGCAGCAGAAGAGGAAGCAGGAGGAGCCAGAGACCTTTCTTGGTTTTTGAGGTGTCTACTCCACTGCAGCTCGTGCTTTGCACTTAAATGCCTGGTCATGCAGGTTGTGCTCAGGTTGAGAACGTTTATGTCTCGCTTCAGGCTCTGATTGCACAGTGTGCAAACCACTTGTGTCTTGTCATCAGCACATTGTCTGAAGAACTGCCACTCCAGGAAACTCCTTGGAGCTGGCTTTGGTGTGCTCGGTCCCTTGCTGCGGTGAGCAGTAGCAGGCGCACTGTCTAGAGGACGGCCGCTCTGCTTTTGCAGCCTGCTCCCTCATCTGCTGTGCTGGTGGCTCTGTGCGACCACCGCCTCTTCCTACGAACTACATAGGTCACTCGCATGACCTTGATTCCATGTGGGGTCGAGGACCTCATCGTCCTCCACATCATCTTCCACCCAGTCTTCACCCCTGCATTCCTTGTCGGTCTGCACACTTTTGAAAGCCCCAGTAGTTGGCACCTGTGTTTCGTCATCATCAGAGACATGCTGCAATGGTCCTCCCATGTAATCATCTTGAAAGATAAGTGGTTGGGCATCGGTGCACTCAATCTCTTCCACTTCTGGGGCAGGGCTAGGTGTATGGCCCTGGGAAACCTGCTAACAGAGTCATCAAAAAGCAGAAGAGACTGCTGCATGACTTGGGGACTCAGACTGCTTGGCTGATTTGCAAGAGGGTGAGGTGAAAGACTGATGGACATCGGCTGCAGGTGCCAACTGTGGTCTTTCAGCAGGAGACTGGGTGGGAGACAATGTGAAGGGACTTGATCCACTGTTAGCAACCCAATCTACTATCACCTGTACTTGTTCAGGCCTCACCATTTATAGAGCCACATTAGACCAAATCCCGCTGCAGGTTCTGTTGCCTACTCGCACCTGAGGAAGGTGTTTCACTTGTGCGTGTAGCTGGCAGAGATTGACCACGTCCTCTCCCTGCAACAGGAGCTCCACCAGCAGCACCACGACCTGGGCCACATCCCTTATTTAACGCTCTCCTCATATTTTTCGAATTTAGAATCTTGCCCTAAATGGGTGTTTAATTAATTGTAGAATAGAACCACAGTATGTAAAGGGTGTATCTTACACGGCCTGAACCAGACTAGGCCTCAAATAAATATTTATTTGCACAAAATGGATGTATTTCAAATGGCTGTATTTCAAATTCCTGAATCAAACCCCTGTATGTAGAGGGGGTATCTCACAGGGCCTGAACCAGTGTAGGCCTAAATTAAATATTTATTTGCACAAAATGGATGTATTTCAAATGGCTGTGTTTCAAATGCCTGCATCAAACCCCTGTATGTAGAGGGGGTATCTCACAGGGCCTGAACCAGTGTAGGCCTAAATTAAATATTTCTTTGCCCAAAATAGATATATTTCAAATGGCTGTATTTCAAATTCCTGAATCAAACCCCTGTTTGTAGAGGGGGTATTTTACAGGGCCTGAACCAGTGTAGGCCTGAATTCAATATTGGTGCACCTAATGGCAGAATTTAAAATCTCTGAATGTAACCCAAATGTATTAATGGTGTATCTCACAATGACATCTGCATTAACCACTACAGGACCGCCGTACGCAGGATTGCGTCTTTGCGGCGGCCCTGTAATTCCGGTTCTGACGCGCCGGTGCGATGCGCGGGCCGGCAAAAGTTAGAGGAGTATTTTGTCATCAGCCTGCCAGCCAATGATCGTTGCGTGCGAAGTAGTTTGAAATCAAATGTGTAAAAAATGGCCTGTGAAATCCGAAAGGTTTTTGGAATGTGGGCCCCTTTGCCCACCTAGGCTGCAAAGAATTGTCACACATGTGGTATCGCCGTACTCAGGAGAAGTTGGGAAGTTTTGGGGTGTCATTTTACATATACCCATGCTGGGTGAGATAAATATCTTGGTCAAATGCCAACTTTGTATAAAAAAATGGGAAAAGTTGTCTTTTGCCGAGATATTTCTCTCACCCAGCATGGGTGTATGTAAAAAGACACCCCAAAACACATTGCCCTACTTCTTCTGAGGACGGCGATACCAGATGTGTGACACTGTTTTGCAGCCAAGGTAAGCAAATGGGCCCACATTCCAAAGAGCACCTTTCGGTTTTCACAGGCCATTTTTTACACATTTTGATTTCAAACTACTTTGCATGCATTAGGGCCCCTAAAATGCCAGGGCAGTATAACTACCCCACAAGTGACCCCATTTTGGAAAGAAGACACCCCAAGGTATTCTGTGAGGGGCATGGCAAGTTCCTAGAATTTTTTATTTTTTGTCACAAGTTAGCGGAAAATGATGATTTTTTTTTCTTACAAAGTCTCATATTCCACTAACTTGCGACAAATAAAAACTTCCATGAACTCACTATGCCCATCACTAAATACCTTGGGGTGTCTTCTTTCCAAAATGGGGTCACTTTTTGGGTAGTTATACTGCCCTGGCATTTTAGGGGCCCAAATGCGTGCAAAGTAGTTTGAAATCAAAATGTGTAAAAAATGGCCTGTGATATCCGAAAGATGCTCTTTGGAATGTGGGCCCCTTTGCCCACCTAGGCTGCAAAAAATTGTCACACATGTGGTATCGCCGTACTCATGAGAAGTTGGGGAATGTGTTTTGGGGTGTCATTTTACATATACCCATGCTGGGTGAGATAAATATCTCGGCAAAAGACTTTTCCCATTTTTTTTATATTTATCTCACCCAGCATGGGTATATGTAAAAATACACCCCAAAACACATTCCCCAACTTCTCCTGAGTACAGCAATACCACATGTGTGACACTTTTTTGCAGCCTAGGTGGGCAAAGGGGCCCACATTCCAAAGAGCACCTTTCGGATTTCACAGGCCATTTTTTACACATTTTGATTTCAAACTATTTTGTACGCATTTGGGCCCCTAAAATGCCAGGGCAGTATAACTACCTCACAAGTGACCCCATTTTGGAAAGAAGACACCCCAAGGTATTTCATGATGGGCATAGTGAGTTCATGGAAGTTTTTATTTTTTGTCACAAGTTAGTGGAATATGAGACTTTGTAAGGAAAAAAAAATTCAGCATTTTCCGCTAACTTGTGAAAAAAATAAAAAGTTCTATGAACTAACTATACCCATCAGCGAATACCTTAGGGTGTCTACTTTCCGAAATGGCGTCATTTGTGGGGTTTTTCTACTGTCTGGGCATTGTATAACCTCAGGAACCATGACAGGTGCTCAGAAAGTCAGAGCTGCTTCAAAAAGTGGAAATTCACATTTTTGTACCATAGTTTGTAAACGCTATAACTTTTACCCTTTTTTTTACCCAAACATTTTTTTTTATTAATTGTTAAATTTCGATTAATAACAAAAAAAGTAAAAATGTCAGCAGCAATGAAATACCACCAAATGAAAGCTCTATTAGTGAGAAGAAAAGGAGGTAAAATTCATTTAGGTGCTAAGTTGCATGACCGAGTAATAAACTGTGAAAGTAGTGTAGTGCAGAATTGTAAAAAGTAGTCTGGTCTTTAAGGGTGTTTAAGCTAGGGGAGCTGAGGTGGTTAAAGGCTGCCAACTACATTTTTTGTGCCCAAACGAGTGTTTGTTTAACAACTGAATTTGACAGCAGTATATAAGCCTGTAATTTCAAACGTGCTGATGCTGCAAGGCCTGAAAATAGTGTTTTTTGTAAAAAAAAAAAGTGTGTTTTTCAAACCCCAGAAAATTATGGGTGTATTTCTAGCTTAAATTGAACACTAACTAATCCAGATGTTGTAGATTGCCATAAAAGTATTTTTTGGGTAACAGAATATGAAAGCTGTATACATTAAACTTGAATTTAACACTTGCAGATCAGGAAAACACATTTTTTTGGGGCAAAAAAGTGTGTTTTTAAAACCCCAGCAAATAGTGGGTGTATTTCTAACTTAAATTGCCCACTGACTAATGCAGATGTTGTAGATTGCCCAAAAAGTCATTTTTTGGTAACAGAATATGAAAGCTGTATATATTAAACTTGAATTTAACACTTGCCGATCAGGAAAATACAGTTTTTTGGGCAAAAAAAGTGTGTTTTTAAAACCCCAGAAAATTATGGGTGTATTTCTACCTTAAATTACACACTGACTAATCCAGATGTTGTAGTTTGCCAAAAAAATGTTGATTTGCAATGTCCCAAAAGCTCAGATGCAGTGCTGGCGCACTGAGCTTGCATAAAATGGCCGCCACCCACCTAACTGACAGAATTATAAAAATATTTTTTTTTTGGTCAATGAGCTCAGGGCAGGGTAAAATGATTTTGCCCTGCACCCACACAACTATTTCTCTGTAGATTGCTGAGTTAGATTCTCTCCTATTCTCTCCCTGAAATCACAAGTCCAGCAGCATCCTCTCCCCCTCACTTGTAACAGCAGAGACATGCAGTGCTATGTGACTCAAGCTTATATAGAGCCTGGGTCACATGCTGCTCTGGCCAAGAGCAGAGAAGCGCCGTAATCTGGCACAGGCGCACTGACAGAGGCATCGAAGTGCGCATGCACTATCTTCCTGGCCTCAGCCAGTGCGCCTGTGTGAGATTACGGAGCTTCTCTTCAATTTCACAGATGCAAGTGCAGTGAATAAATTAGCTAGGAAGTGGCTCTGGGTGGGGGGGGATATCTGTGGACGATACTGGGGGGGAAATCGGTGGACGACTCTGAAGGGGGATATCTGTGGATGACACTGAAGGGGGATATCTGTGGACGACACTGAAGTGGGATATCTGTGGACGACACTGAAGAGGGATATCTGAGGATGACACTAAAGGGGGGATCTGAGGACGACACTGAAGGGGGGATCTGAGGACGACACTGAAGGGAGGATCTGTGGACGACACTGAAGGGGGATCTGTGGACGACACTGAAGGGGGGAATCTGTGGACAACACTGAAGGGGGGATCTGTGGACGACACTGAAGGGGGGGATCTGTGGACGACACTGAAGGGGGATCTGTGGACGACGCTGAAGGGGGGATCTGTGGACGACACTGAAGGGGGATCTAGGGAGGGGTGTGGGGATGTTGAGGTGGGAGGTCCTGGAGGGGTGTTTGGGTGGAAGTTCTGGAAGAGGTGGGAGGTCCGGGAGGGGGGGCATACATTTTTTGCTATGGGGCCCAGTCATTTCTAGCTACGCCCCGATTGGTAAGATTGGGCGGGCACTGGAGCGATAGAGCGCCCTGCTGTAAGAGAAGCCGGCGGGAGATTAAAGGAGGTGGGGCAGGATCTGACTGAAGCCTAAAGACCAGACAACAAGGTAGACCTGCAGAAGAAGGTGACGGCGCAGTATGTGATGTATACATTGTGTGTAATGTATGTAGTGCAGTGTGTGATCATCACATACTGCACTACATACATTACACACATGTATACATCACATGCCCCCTCACAGTAATAATGCCAAGATATGTGCCCTCTTCACAGAAGTAATGCTCACACATGCCCCATCACAGTAGTTATGCCCAGATATGTGCCCCCTCACAGTAGTTATGCCCAGATATGTGCCCCCTCACAGTAGTTATGCCCAGATATGTGCCCTCTTCATAGTAGTAATGCTCACTCGTGCCCCCTCACAGTAGTTATGCCCTGATATGTGCCCTCCTCACAGTAGTTATACCCGGATATGTGCCCTCCTCACACTAGTTATGCCCAGATATGTGCCCCCTCACAGTAGTTATGCCAGATATGTGCCCTCTTCACAGTGGTAATGTTCAATGTGCCCCCTCTCAGCATTTGCATTTATTTCTGGCGAAGCTACCTGGGTCTGGCCCGCAAAATTTATACCAAGTCTAGTGCGGCCCTCAGATGAAAAATGGTTGGGCATCACTGTCATAAAACAATTAGAAACCTGCAGTGCAATGGATATTGTACAGTAGATCCAAGTAACCCATACAGCAGCCACAGGACTCACCAGAAAGGGTGACAGCTTTGGCTGCCCTAGTATCACCATTTCCCATGGACTGCATGAACCTGCAAAGGGATCACTCACTGCCATCCATAATCACTATATAGTGTTGCACTGGTGGTGGTCCTTGCCTGCCACTTACCTGCTCTTTCTTCCTGTTATTCACACTGCACCCTGCTTGGCACTATTCACACTGCTGGCATCTTTGAATGTGCGTGTAGGCTGTGGTCTGCACATCTTCTGTTAAGTCTCTTGACCTGCTCTATAGGATGCCACTTGCTCACTCTTGGACTCTTAAAGGGACAGCATGTGCACGTCCAAATGTGTAACCAGTCAATGAATGGCTGTCACTGGATGTTTAAGGCACCCTTCCCAGTTGGTGAGTGCCTGAGCTTTAGATTCCTAGTCTTTAGTTACTCAGTGAAGGTGCAATTTGTCTGGCTAACCATGTACCAAACTCCTGCAAGACTACCAATTCTGCTTCCACACCACCTGCCTTGCCTGTTTACTGTATTGCTGCATTGCCGGCTGCCCCAACCTAGAACTAGTTTCTCACTAGTTTGTACACAACCTGCCCTGACATCGGCCTGTTATTTGACTGCGTATTTTATCTGATCCCTCAGTGCTTTGCACTGTAATCTCTGACACCCATGGGTCAGCCGCCCTGCAGCAAAGTCCTGATCTATGCATAGAAGTTAAAAGATGAAAACCAAGGTACTGCCAGGATAACGCCCTTAGACTTAGCCCAAAGTTAAACTGGCTAGTTGGTTCTGTGGGTCCACACCCACTGCCTATAACATATAGTTAGCTAATAAGTAAGGGTAAAACATATCTTCTCTCCAAGGCATGGGAAAGGGATTAAGGAGAGGATTACAAGGAAACAAGCACTGAACCATCCTATTCTAGCATGTAAGTCACAAAATTATTTTCGATTTTTGCTATATCTTCCCCCTGTCTTTTGTATGATCTCTATCTTCCTTTTATATTTACAATAACAGGTGATGTTATTGTAGGTGCTTTTAGGGGTTTTGGAGGTTATGAATTGTATACATTAGCCACCAAATCTGCATGTTTGACTATAGTGATGAGCGGCAGGGGCAATATTCGAATTTGTGATATTTTTCAAATATTTTGTAGAATATTTATTACATATTCGCAAATTCACAATTATTTTCTTGATCGCGAAAAATCAGCAATGTAATATTCGCGTAAAGCACGCACTAGAGGTGTTTTGCTACATTTTCCAAGCTGCTAGAAGTTTCCTGAGACTCGAGAAAATAGTTGGCACAGAAGAACATTACAAAGGGCTTTATATGCAGATAGAGTGATCCAATATATTTGCGATTGCGCTAATCGGCAATTAACGATGCACATTTTTGGGCGCAATACGTGAGACTATATATTTTAACTGGTCTGACTACATATTACTGATTGGTGCACTATTTATTGTTGTGACATCACAGCACTGTGTCTGTAGCATGTATGTCACATTACCTAACACACTGATCACTGAAAAAAGTTGCACCACTATAATATGCGACTGACCATACTGGCTAGACCCTCATGCTGATGTTAAAATCTGAGACTTTAGCCAATATATATTGCAGTCAGGAACATATCGGAGGCCTGCGCACCCCGTCAAGGTGTCTCAGTGTGGCGTCGGTCCTACCGCTAAACTACCTATCCTGTGTGAACACAGTCTGATAGGTGCTAAGGACCGACTCACAGCCAAACTCCTACATACCTCCATAGTAAGATCACTAACACAATGGGAGGGAGGAGGAGGCTGCGAGCCCCACCTATAACAGGCCATGTGACACAGGCTACCAGGTGCACCAGAATGTTACCAATGACAAGCATTAGCACATTCAATACATGTAAAGAAAAATCACTGAGTAAGTGGCCTAAATGTGAGGAAATGCTCAACCCCAAACACTGTAGCGTGTTTATAATCGGGGGAGCAATTTCTTTGCAAGTGATCCGTTGCTAACGGCAACCCCCGGAAAACTTCATACAATGGAGGATGCCAGCATCTGACCACATGTACCTAACACACTGCACGGCAACAGCTAAACTATATCAGGATATAACTTACACTGACTATCTCCCACTAACTATCTGTATTATCTATCTATCTATCTATCTATCTATCTATCTATCTAATGTAATGAGTGGAAAGCACAGAGCACAACAATGACACTGCTGTCTCTTTCAGAACTTTAAAAAAACTGTAGAAAATGGCTGCTGGGGAGCTTCTTATATAGTAAGGGGTAGGCAACTTTCCTATTGGTTGCTAGGGATGTTGCTAAGCTCAGTCAAAGACATTGCAGCCTTCTCATTGGCCCACAAGCAAGAAGCAGGGAGGGATCATGGGTTCAGAAGGAAAACAAATCTATAATATTCAAAAATACGAATATATATCACTATATTCTAAATATTTGCAAATTTTCGAAGTGCCGATATTCGCGATTAATATTCGCTATTCGAATATCCGCGCCCAACACTATTTGACTATATCGTTGTTATATAAAATTATGTAGCTATTACAAAGATACAATTCAAATATTTACTTCATGCTCATAATAGCAGGTAAGTGTAATGATTTAATATTTTATATACAAATGTTCGTGCACACATCACTGCAATATAGAGTATAAAAATTGACTTAATCCGAACATGAATTACCATGCAGGCACAAGTCAGTGCATTGTGCTTGTAATGACATAATTTAATTTCTCTCACTTCCAAAGATGTTAATATTTGAGAGACACTCCTTTTCCTATTATCACTTTAATCTCTACAGTGCTAAAGCAATCTGCATCTCAATGTGGCAGAATATAGACATGGAATTAACGTCTTAAAACTTCATCGCAATATGTATTTATTGTTAACCGCTATGCGGAGTGTCACCAAGTTATTATTTATGATTCAACACTGTATACAAATGCACCTCTTTGAGATTTATTGAAACTGCAACCTGTATACATATTGACTATTGCTAGGTGATTATAGGATACCTTTTTATGAAAGTGATGCTCTATATCTTTTGTAATTACATTTTCATTAGTTTCCATTTCACATGGGTGCCATCATATACTTCTTTACATTTACTATAAATGTATGGTAGATGTCAGGTTTTTAAAAATGAGGATTGATCAGGATTTAGACGAGCGCTATAGTCACCGGGTGCCTGCTCTTTTGCAAAGGAGACACCTGGTGTCAGAGTCCATGATTAGTGAAAATGCCTATCATGGCCTTTTAACCCCTAAGATGCCATGGTCAATTGCGACCATGGAAACTGAGAAGTTATTTCCCAGGAGTGCTGGGCTCCCAGGGACTGAGCGACTCCTCTGTGCCAAGATTGCAGGAGCCATTTGGTTGCTATAGCAGCGATTCTCCCATAGGTTGCACTAGTAAATCATTCCAGTCTACAGGAGAAGCAATCAGATGATTTCATGTTGAATTGGTGCGGTGATATATTCTACAGCTCATTTTGCCGTGTACTAGTGGCAAAATAAAAATATATTTGCCGTCCAGCATTGCACTTATCTGTTGAAAAGCCTTTTGTGTAGTGTAAAAATAGAAAAAAATTTGGGTCTAATTGTTGTTCAGCTATGCAGTGATATATTTTACAGCCCTGTTTGCTGTGTATTAGAGGCAAAATAAAAATATATTCGTCTTCCAGCGTTGCACTTATCTGGTGAAAAGCCTTTTATGTAGTGTAAAAGTAGTAAAAAATGAGGGCCTAATTGCCATTCAGCGGTGCAGTTATTTGTGGTGAAGCCCTTTTTGCGACATTGACAGAATTACGTAGTGCTGAAATTTTTTTGCGTGAACAAGGCTTTTTTGGGGAAAATTGATGGATGATTGTAGACCTTCTTCTGTATGAACCAAATTCCATTATCCTTTCATTGGTGAAATTTTTTATTTGAAGCATGTGTTTTTGGGGGGAAAATTGATTGGTGATTGTAGACCTCCTTTTGCTGTATTGACTGGATTACGTCGTCATAGGTCCAGCAGTAAACATAATGACGCTGATGACAACACACCAGCAGACTTTGCCTTTACCATCTATTCATAATTAAATCAAGCAACTTCAGTAAGTTGAAAACATTAATGTGCTTTTATCCGCTTTGTCTACATTCGATTTCCACAGCACACAAGACATGATAGGAGAGCCTCTGCATTGGAGTCCTAGTCCAGTTTCTTAAAATCAGGAGTTCCATCAGAATTGTGCTTAAGCCATAACAAAAAGACTCCGTAGGCAAAATAAATATTTATTCGTTGTTCAGCCTTGCACTTATATGTTGAAAAGACTTGTGTAGTGTAAAAGTTGAAAAAATTAAGGGCCTTTTTACCGTTCAGCGGTGCCGTTATATGTGGTAAAGCCCTTTTTGCTGTGAATTCTTTTTTGTGACACAGGCTTTTTTTGGGAAAATGTATGGGTGATTGTATACCTCCTTTTGCAGTATGGAACAAATTACTTATTGGTGAAATTTTTTTGTGACACTGGCCTTTTTCTGAAAATTTATGGGTGATTGTACAACTCCTTTTGCGGTATGAACCTAACTACTTAGTGGTGAAACTCTTAATGTGATACAGGCTTTCTCTGGGAAAATTTATGGGCGATTGTACAACTCCTTTTGTGGTGTGGACCTAACTACTTAGTGGTGACATTCTTTATGTGATACAGGCTTTCTTTGGGAAAATGTATGGGTGATTGTATAATTTCTTTTGCGGTATGGACCTAACTACTTAGTGGTGACATTCTTTATGTGATACAGTGTCACAACCAGACAGCTGAGAAGCTCTGACAGAAGCCTTTCAGAACCTCCTCCTTGACGTCTTTCTGATCTGGCAGGGTAATGAGGAACAACTTCACACTTTTTTTGAACTACTTAATACCAACTCCAGGAACATTAAACTGACTGATTATACTTACAGTAGAGAGAGGGTTGATTTCCTGGATGTTTCTGTGTCTAGGGATGTTGGCGGCCTTCTCAGGACGGATGTATTTCGTAAAGAGACGGCCGTCAATGCCTATTTACATGCTACATCTTTGCATCCGAGTAGCACTATTTCTGCCATTCCTGTGGGCCAGTTCCTGCGTATCCGTCGAATTTGTTCGGATAATGCCACTTTTGAAAGACAGGCCAGTGAACTGAAGGATCGCTTTCTTGCCAGGGGCTACAGCCATCGGGCAATTAAAAAAGCCTATTGGCGTGCTAAAACTCAGGATCAGGCTCTTCTACTGCAAATCAAGGGAGACAGGATACCGGATAACAAAATTAGGTTTGTGAGCACATACCACTCACAGTGGACAAGAATGAGGGAGATCCTGGCCTCACATTGGGCCATTTTACTGACGATCCCATCTTAGAAAAGCTTCTACCTACACGACCTTTGGTCACGGCACGTAGGGCTAATACCCTACGGGATAGTTTGGTCCGTGGCTATCTTCAACCTACACCATCTCAACTCTGTATTGGACAAGGTAGCCCCAAGGCTGGTTTTAGACCATGCGGCAGATGTGCCGCATGTCCAAACATGGAGCGTTCTTTTGATTTTGTGGATTCATCTGGAGCGAGATCCTTTAAAATCCTTCAGCCCCTCACGTGCTCCAGCACACGAATTGTCTATTACGCGGTGTGCCCATGTCCCAAGATTTACGTTGGTCTGACGACCCGTGAGTTGAGTGTCTGTGTGCGGGAGCACGTGAGAGGTATCATCAGTGCACAGGAGGTGAAGGAAATTGAGACCTTAAAACCCATCCCTAGACATTTTAAGGAATTTCATTCCTGTAATCCGAGATGCCTCAGAGTCAGAGGCATAGATTGTATCCAGGTAGACCTGCGTGCAGGCAATACATCCAAGCGGCTTGCCCAAAAGGGGAGCCGCTGGATATGGACCCTGGGGACATTGCGCCCCAGGGACCTTAATGAGAATCTGGGCTTCTCTTCTTTTCTTTAGCCGCTGGGCCCACCATTGTGGACCTTTTTCTTTTAACTGTTGTTTGCATATAATTCCATCCATTTGTACTCTTTATGAGTCCTTCATTTTTTCACTTTTTTCACTTTTTATTCATTGATCATTCTCTTCCTTTTTCTCTCTTTAGCTTTTCCATTGATGGATACCCAGCGTCCTTATGTGCCTCCAATTTCCTCAGGAATGGATCATCTCCAACATGATGTTTTATCGCTTCATCTTAGTGTCTTTTCATTTGTGGGACTGATCTATGGATACATTTATCTTACATGTATCGGCCTGTTCTCTTTCACACCTCTTTGCACCCCCTTTATTCGCCCTCTGCTCCTTACTTGTAGCATTGTGCCTCGCACCCATTTTTTCTGGCATTTGCCATATACAGTTGTGCTTATGTCAACACTAGCTGTTGTCTTCTACACTTTTACGTCAACACAAGTTGTCGTCTTCTACACTTTTATTTCCTCCATTACATACGTTACACATCTCTCATTCACAATTTTTGAATTCCATTATTTCTGCACTTGCACTTTATTTTTTCATATCCACATACACCCACATACATATTCTTTCTTTTCTATTTTCTCCCTCATCTCTTCTTTGAGCAGGCCGCCCCCCCCTCTCCACCTTTCCTCCCTCCCTTCCCCCCCCTCCCTCCTCCCCTCCATTGCTAATTCCTTCGTTCATTTACATACTTTTATGTTTGCACATCTGCATACATACATATTTATTTATTTATTTATCTAGATCATGACCTATGTGGTCTGCCTTCTAATTACATTTGATTGTAATCATGTTCGGTATTCCCAATCATGTGGCTGTATATATATACATTTCTATAGTGCTGTGAATATCATCTATTTTGTATTATTCTTTTATTCCGCATACACAAAATTTAGATACAATATCGATCATGTATTATATTATATTTGTATATTATTATCATTATTTATTATTATTCTTCATCGATTATTATTATATATCTCTTATGTATATATATATTGTAACAGGTCTTTGGCTTTTCTCCTTTTCCCCCCCTCCCTCCTCTTTTTCCTTCCTGTCCCCACCTGTTTGTTCATCAATTTATATATTTTTCACATATTTATTCATTATGTATCTACTATGATTTATGCGTGTTGTTTTCTATACTTAATTATAATCATGTTTGGTATTCCTAATCATGTTGCCGTATGCATACATTTTATTTATTATTTTTGCTAATATTATTATTACTGATTCTGTATGTATAAAATATATTTATATAGTTCTAATTATGCATTACAGTGTATTTGTATATTAATATTTTCTTTTGTATTGTGTATGCATATACATATTGTTATAGAGCCACATATGCCGTACTGATGGTTTTTTGTGGCATGTCTGTAGTATCATTACCTGCTAATACGGCCTTCTTTATGATTTTGTGACTGTGGGGCAGTTCGCTTGGTCATCCGCTGGTTTTTCCAGGCTCCTCCCCTCCTGTCATGTGTGCGCGCGTCATCCTGGGTGCCGCCTCCGGCGCCTCACACCCGTGCGTCCTTACGCCAGTGCCGCCCGATCATGTGATTTCATCACGTGGGGTAGGCGTGCCGGCGGGACGCCGGCTGTGGGGCGGCCGGATGTGAATCGCCAGGATCTCTGCGCGCCTCGTTAACATGTACACCTGGGGATGAGTAAGTACTCATTCCTATTGGCTAAGAGAGCCCACTTAAACCTGGTTCACAGAGATGGCGCTACCCCCTGACGAAGGTACGCCGAAACGCGCGTTGGGGTAGCGCCACCCTTGGTTTCTCTGCACACGGTTCTTTCAGGTAAGCTCTGGTCTCCCATTGCCCCCCGCTGATTGTGTGGTCAATTGTTGTCCACCGGCACTTTGCCCTGTATGATACACATTTCCATCTATACATGTCTGTATATAGTGGGGGTGCATGAGCTGACCGTGCTTTACCTGATACTGTATGGTTCTATTTTTCCATTTACTTTGTGCATGGGCTGGGCACTGTACCCAAGATCGCTCACTCCCATGTCAGATATCATGTATAGTACATCTTTCCATTTGTTTCAACCGTGTGCTCCTTCTTCCCAGGGTGGTGCTGTTTCTTCTCCGCTCCCATCACCTTGTTTTACGGCATCTTATGTACTAATTTATCCTTTTCCTTTTTCTGTTATTTTTAACTTATTGTAATAAAATTTATATATTTTTGGTAATATGAGCTCTCTTTTCATTTGTTTCTGCTATTTCACTCGGGAGCTTTTACCGAGTTACACTTTAGGTGTATCCCCTGTGGCTATTCAGGGTGGGCACTGTCTCTTACCCGCCTTGGGGATACCCTGGGTCATTTTTGTTTGTCCGTCCTAGTAAATCATTCCAGTCTACAGGAGAAGCAATCAGATGATTGCATGTTGAATTGGTGCAGTGATATATTCTACAGCTCATTTTGCCGTGTACTAGTGGCAAAATAAAAATATATTTGCCGTCCAGCATTGCACTTATCTGTTGAAAAGCCTTTTGTGTAGTGTAAAAATAGAAAAAAATTTGGGTCTAATTGTTGTTCAGCTATGCAGTGATATATTTTACAGCCCTGTTTGCTGTGTATTAGAGGCAAAATAAAAATATATTCGTCTTCCAGCGTTGCACTTATCTGGTGAAAAGCCTTTTATGTAGTGTAAAAGTAGTAAAAAATGAGGGCCTAATTGCCATTCAGCGGTGCAGTTATTTGTGGTGAAGCCCTTTTTGCGACATGGACAGAATTACGTAGTGCTGAAATTTTTTTGCGTGAACAAGGCTTTTTTGGGGAAAATTGATGGATGATTGTAGACCTTCTTCTGTATGAACCAAATTCCATTATCCTTTCATTGGTGAAATTTTTTATTTGAAGCATGTGTTTTTGGGGGGAAAATTGATTGGTGATTGTAGACCTCCTTTTGCTGTATTGACTGGATTACGTCGTCATAGGTCCAGCAGTAAACATAATGACGCTGATGACAACACACCAGCAGACTTTGCCTTTACCATCTATTCATAATTAAATCAAGCAACTTCAGTAAGTTGAAAACATTAATGTGCTTTTATCCGCTTTGTCTACATTCGATTTCCACAGCACACAAGACATGATAGGAGAGCCTCTGCATTGGAGTCCTAGTCCAGTTTCTTAAAATCAGGAGTTCCATCAGAATTGTGCTTAAGCCATAACAAAAAGACTCCGTAGGCAAAATAAATATTTATTCGTTGTTCAGCCTTGCACTTATATGTTGAAAAGACTTGTGTAGTGTAAAAGTTGAAAAAATTAAGGGCCTTTTTACCGTTCAGCGGTGCCGTTATATGTGGTAAAGCCCTTTTTGCTGTGAATTCTTTTTTGTGACACAGGCTTTTTTTGGGAAAATGTATGGGTGATTGTATACCTCCTTTTGCAGTATGGAACAAATTACTTATTGGTGAAATTTTTTTTGTGACACTGGCCTTTTTCTGAAAATTTATGGGTGATTGTACAACTCCTTTTGCGGTATGAACCTAACTACTTAGTGGTGAAACTCTTAATGTGATACAGGCTTTCTCTGGGAAAATTTATGGGCGATTGTACAACCCCTTTTGTGGTGTGGACCTAACTACTTAGTGGTGACATTCTTTATGTGATACAGGCTTTCTTTGGGAAAATGTATGGGTGATTGTATAATTTCTTTTGCGGTATGGACCTAACTACTTAGTGGTGACATTCTTTATGTGATACAGTGTCACAACCAGACAGCTGAGAAGCTCTGACAGAAGCCTTTCAGAACCTCCTCCTTGAGTTTTTTTGTTGTGATGTTCAGTTCCTCATCTCGTTAGCCTCTCTCAGCTGTCATGTAGTTGGACTAATTGCATCCTTTTAAATTCCGCCCCATAATGCATTACTGGGCGGCTTATACTACTTCCTGGAGTGTGTGTGCATGCTGATCTTGTTTTCCAGTCTGCTACTAAGTTAAGTGCTGAACATTTATCTGTTATTTTCTGTTTGCTGGATCCCAGGTGACCCTGACTCCCTCCGTGTCTGGTATAGGGAGCCGGTGGTCGTGTCCCCTCACTATTGTAGGGTGTTCAGGGGTTATATAGTCGAGGTACGTGGATATGCAACCATCCACCTCTGGGATCTTTGCATAGGCTGAGCAGCCAGGGAAAGTCTCAGGTCTTGTGCAGGGGTCTCCCTTTTGGTTCCTTAGCTTTGGATCCAGTGAGTCATATATGCATGTTGCTTTGTCTTGTTTCCTGTACACTGTCCGTGACATTATAAGCCGCCCAAAACCGTCTCAAGCATGGATCCGGTTTCACTTTTGGCTGAACGCTTCCAGGGTCTTTCATTGGAGGTAGCTGATCTCCGTAAGACTTTTTCTCAGCTTCAAGTGACCGGTTCAGTTTGCGTTCATGGAGTTTGTTCTGAGCCTAAGATCTCGCTCCCGGATACGTTCTCCGGGGGTAGTGAGAATTTTGTGCGTTTTAGAGAGGCTTGCAAACTCCATTTTCGCCTTCTTCCCCATTCCTCTGGTGATGAGGAACGGAAAGTGGGGATCATTATATCGCTGCTCAGGGGTAACGCTCAGTCTTGGGCCTTTTCGCTGCCGGAGGGGGCACGGCCTCTCCGTTCAGTGGATGAATTATTTTTAGCCCTTTAGGTCAGATATATGATGATCCGGATCGTATTGCTCTGGATCGTATGAGTCTAGACTACGTCTATTATGCCAGGGTAAACAATCCGCAGAAATATACTGCTCAGAATTTTGGAGATGGGCAGCTGATACTGGTTGGAATGATGCTGCACTCCGAAGTCAATTTTGCCATGGTCTTTCAGAGGGATTGAAAGATGCATTTGCCTTTCATGAGAGGCCTATTTCTTTGGACTCTGCTATGTCTCAGGCCGTTCGTATTGACAGGCGTCTTAGAGAGAGAGGAGAGATGTCCCCTTCCTTTCATACTCAGTCCCAGGACAGTGCAGCAGTCTCATTCTGTGCGCAGGGGTCTCGGTCGCTGTCAGCCCCTGCTGAGCAGGAGTTCATGCAGCTGGGGTTGATTGCTTCTGACAATAGAAGATTCAGCTCGCATGGGAGAGTTTGTTTTTGTTGTGGAGGTATAAATCATTTGGCAAATGTTTGTCCTTCTAGGAGATTCAGGCAGTTTTCTGGGAGTAATAAAGAAACAAACAGGGAAAAATCTTTTAAAAATGTTCCGTCTGTTACCATTGGCAGGGTTGAGGCGGAGATTGAAGGTTTTCCGTTTGCTTGTAGTTCCCGTTGTGAGATTTTTGTGGATAGTGGAGCAGCTGTCAATCTCATTGATAATCAATTTGCAATAACTCATGGTTTCCAGGTGCGCACTTTGGGAAAGGATATTCCTGTTTTTGCTATTGATTCCGCTCCACTTTCTCAGAAATCATTAAAGGGCATAGTTCACAATATCCGTTTAATTGTGAGTGATGCTCATGTTGAGGATGTGTCATGTTTCGTCCTTAGCTGTTTGCCTACTCCTCTAGTGTTGGGGCTACCCTGGCTCACTAAACATAACCCCACCATTGATTGGCAAGCGAGGCAAATAAATGGTTGGAGTGACTTTTGCAGAGAGAATTGCCTCACGACATCTGTTTCTGAGGTTGCTACTAAGACTGTACCATCTTTTCTCTCTGAATTTTCGGATGTCTTCTCTGAGAGTGGAGTCCAAGATTTGCCCCCGCACAGGGAGTACGATTGCCCTATTAATCTCATCCCAGGCGCCAAACTGCCTAAATCTCGTTTATACAATCTTTCCCAACCTGAAAGCATCGCTATGCGTGCTTATATCTCTGAGAGTCTGAGAAAAGGACACATACGACCCTCGAAGTCACCTGTTGCCGCTGGTTTTTTCTTTGTAAAGAAAAAAGATGGTTCTTTAAGACCATGTCTGGATTTCAGGGAGCTGAACAGTATCACTATTCATGACCCTTATCCGCTTCCTCTGATCCCGGACCTGTTTAACCAGGTTGTTGGGGCTAAAGTCTTTTCCAAATTAGATCTAAGAGGGGCATACAACCTGGTCAGGGTCAGAGAAGGCGACAAATGGAAGACGGCCTTCAATACCCCTGAGGGCCATTTTGAGAATTTGGTTATGCCTTTTGGTTTGATGAATGCCCCAGCCGTTTTTCAGCATTTCGTGAATAGCATTTTTCATCATTTGATGGGAAAATTTGTATTAGTGTATTTGGATGACATTTTGATTTTTTCTCCTGATTTCAAAACTCATAAGAAACATTTACGTCAGTTCTTGCTCATCCTGCGGGAGAATAAATTATATGCGAAACTGGAAAAATGTGTGTTTGCGGTTCCAGAAATTCAATTTCTGGGGTTTCTTCTCTCCGCTTCTGGTTTTCGCATGGACCCCGAGAAGGTCCGCGCTGTGCTTGAGTGGGAGCTTCCTGAGAGTCAGAAGGCGCTGATGCGTTTTTTGGGCTTTGCCAAATATTACAGGAAGTTTATTTTGAATTATTCCTCTATTGTTAAACCACTCACTGATATGACCAGAAAGGGGGTAGATTTTTCTTCTTGGTCAGTAGAGGCGCGTAAGGCTTTTTCTAATATCAAGGAGAGTTTTGCTTCCGCTCCCATCTTGGTGCAACCTGATATTTCTTTACCCTTCATAGTTGAGGTTGATGCTTCTGAGGTGGGTGTGGGGCGGTCTTGTCTCAGGGTTCCTCTCCTGCCAAATGGCAACTGTGTGCCTTTTTCTCGAAAAAACTCTCCTCCGCAGAGAGAAATTACGATGTGGGAGATAGGGAATTGTTGGCCATCAAGTTGGCTTTTGAGGAATGCCGCCATTGGCTAGAGGGAGCCAGACACCCTATTACCGTATTTACTGACCATACAAATCTGGCCTACTTGGAGTCAGCCAAGCGTCTGAACCCGAGACAGGCCAGATGGTCTTTGTTCTTTTCTAGGTTTAATTTTGTTGTCACGTTCCGCCCTGGAGTTAAGAATGTGAAGGCAGATGCCCTGTCACGTTGTTTTCCGCGAGGCGGGAATTTTGAAGACCCGGGTCCCATTTTGGCTGAAGGTGTGGTGGTCTCTGCTCTTTTTTCTGAATTGGAGGCAGAGGTGCAGGCAGCCCAGTCAGAGGCTCCTGATCTTTGTCCTCCTGGGAGGTTGTTTGTGCCTATCGCTTTAAGACACAAGATTTTTAAGGAACACCACGATACGGTTCTTGATGGGCACCCGGGGGCAAGAGCCACACTAGATCTCATCGCTCGGAGATTCTGGTGGCCTGCGCTTCGTAAGTCGGTATAGGGTTTTGTGGCAGCCTGTGAGACTTGCGCTCGTGCCAAAGTCCCTCATTCACGGCCATCAGGTCCTCTCCTTCCCTTACCCATTCCTTCCCGTCCTTGGACACATCTGTCCATGGACTTCATAACGGACCTGCCTCGTTCCTCAGGGTGCATTTCATCCCTTTTCCTGGTTTGCCCAATGCTAAGACGCTGGCGCAGGCATTTATTGATCACATTGTCAAATTGCACGGTATTCCTTCAGACATAGTCTCTGATAGGGGCACGCAGTTTGTTTCCAGATTCTGGAAGGCTTTCTGTTCTCGCTTGGGGGTTCGGTTGTCATTCTCTTCTGCTTTCCACCTGCAGTCGAATGGCCAGACAGAGCGCGTCAATCAGAATCTGGAGACATATCTGCGCTGTTTTGTGGCGGAAAATCAAGAGGATTGGTGTTCTTTTTTGTCCCTTGCTGAGTTTGCTTTAAATAACCGTCGTCAGGAGTCCTCTGATAAGTCACCATTTTTTGGTGCACATGGGTTTCATCCGCAGTTTGGGACTTTCTCACAAGAGGGGTCTTCTGGTTTACCTGATGAGGACAGATTCTCCTCGTCTTTGTCATCTATTTGGCAAAAGATTCAGGATAATCTAAAGAGCATGAGTGAGAGATATAAGCGTGTGGCAGATAAGAGACGTGTGCTTGGTCCGGACCTGAATGTTGGTGATCTGGTGTGGTTGTCTACCAAGAATATCAAATTGAAGGTTCCCTCCTGGAAGTTGGGTCCTAGGTTTATTGGGCCTTACAAAATCCTGTCTGTCATCAATCCTGTTGCCTACCGTCTTGATCTTCCTCAGACTTGGAAGATCCATAATGTTTTTCATAAGTCCTTATTGAAACCTTATGTTCAACCCATTGTACCCTCGCCTTTGCTTCCTCCTTCGATTATGGTTGATGAGAATCTTGAATTTCAGGTCTCTAGGATTGTGGATTCTCGGCTTGTCCAGTACCTTGTTCATTGGGAGGGTTATGGTCCTGAAGAGAGGATGTGGGTCCCAGTGACGGACATTAAGGCCTCTCGTCTCATCAGGGCTTTCCATAGGTCCCATCCTGAGAAGGTGGGCTCTGAGTGTCCGGAGTCCACTCGTAGAGGGAGGGGTACTGTCACAACCAGACAGCTGAGAAGCTCTGACAGAAGCCTTTCAGAACCTCCTCCTTGAGTTTTTTTGTTGTGATGTTCAGTTCCTCATCTCGTTAGCCTCTCTCAGCTGTCATGTAGTTGGACTAATTGCATCCCTTTAAATTCCGCCCCATAATGCATTACTGGGCGGCTTATACTACTTCCTGGAGTGTGTGTGCATGCTGATCTTGTTTTCCAGTCTGCTACTAAGTTAAGTGCTGAACATTTATCTGTTATTTTCTGTTTGATGGATCCCAGGTGATCCTGACTCCCTCCGTGTCTGGTGTAGGGAGCCGGTGGTCGTGTCCCCTCACTATTGTAGGGTGTTCAGGGGTTATATAGTCGAGGTACGTGGATATGCAACCATCCACCTCTGGGATCTTTGCATAGGCTGAGCAGCCAGGGAAAGTCTCAGGTCTTGTGCAGGGGTCTCCCTTTTGGTTCCTTAGCTTTGGATCCAGTGAGTCATATATGCATGTTGCTTTGTCTTGTTTCCTGTACACCGTCTGTGACATACAGGCTTTCTTTGGGAAAATGTATGGGTGATTGTACTACTCCTTTTGCGGCATGGACCTAACTACTTAGTGGTGACATTCTTTACGGTATGTGATACAGGCTTTCTTTGGGAAAATGTATGGGTGATTGTAATACTCCTTTTGCGGTATGGACCGAACTACTTAGTGGTGACATTCTTTATGTGATATAGGCATTCTTTGGGAAAATGTATGGTTGATTGTAGAACTCCTTTTGCTGTATGGACCGAACTACTTAGTGGTCACATTCTTTATAGGATACAGGCTGTATGGACCAAATTACTTAGTGGTGAAATTATTTATGTGGCACTCGCTTTTTTCAGAAAATGTATGGGTGATTGTACACCTCCTTTTGCGGGTATGGGCTGAATTACGTAGTGGTGAAATTTGTTATGTGAAACAGGCATTTTTTGGGAAAACTGATGGGTGATTGTTCACCTCCTTTTGCTGTATGGGCCGTATTACGCAGTAGTGAAATTTTTAATTTCAAAGCAAACTTCGCTGCTCTGTATCTTTTGTGAAGTCAATGTCTCCAACTATGCCCCTCGCACGATTTACACCAAATACATGATTTTCATGTAAAGATCCAAGAATTATGTTGGAGGCATGTAGTGTATGCAAGACATGTGCGACCCCTCTTATCACTCTCACGCTGGTTTGCCTGGGCGAATGGAGTCACACAGGGGAGACACTGCTCTGTGTCCTTCATCAAGAAATTGAATCCTGGCTTTCTCAACGTGAACTGAAAATCGGAACCATGGTGACCGACAAAGGGAAGAACATGGTGTCGGCACTGCATCAAGGAGGGCTGAGTCATGCGCCCTGCATGGCACACGTGTTCAATCTGGTTGTCAAGCGGTTCCTGAAGTCTTCCACCCATCTGCAAGACATCCTAAATATGGCCAGGAAACTTTGCATGCACTTCAGCCACTCATACACAGCAAAGCATACACTGTACAAGTAACAGAAAATATTTTGTGAGAATGCACTGTTCAAGTCCTGTATGTTAAAGTCTTATGACCTCCATCTGTTCAAATACATGTTGCTGTTGTCAGTCAGTATGAACAAGACTCACCTGTCCTTGGGCTTGAACTTTGATCTTACACCCTAGCCACCCATATATGCAAGATTGTTTTTTTTTATTACAGTATATTGATATAGGGATCCTACTTTCCCTGAATTAATTTGGAGATCTAGACCTAAAGAAAAGGGGGTCATTTAGATTGGGTTTCCATTCATAAGAGGTCATGCGTCCATATACTGCAGTTCACCGCTGAACACTAACACTAAACACTAAAGCATGAGGGGCGGTGATGTACCTATGCATAGCCAAAGTGTAATGCTGCTAATAAAAAAAAAATCTAAATTACTGACCCAGCCTGGAGCGTATCGCCCGACGATCGTTTCGCTATGCGCTTCCTCATGGGGCAGTTGTTATTACACTAATCCCTTGATGTCTGGAGCTTATTTTTATTGTCACACTCCTGTGTTCTCATGTCTGCTGCTTTATGTATTTTACAATATAATTGTGCTGTTTCAAGTGGATTTTTAATAAAGTATTAAAGTTTATAATATTTACTTGCGTGGTAGCTTTTTATTTAGCGGTATAGAGGTTAAATATATGTCCAAAATAATTTTACAGTATGTCAACAAAACTGAATTTGTCTTTTAAAAAGCATTGTTTCCCATAAGTAGAGACAAAAAATAGCTTTTTTTTAAAATTAAGCATTAAATGATGACACTTGCTGGGGTCCAGACGCCAGGAACAGAGCGACAACCTCAGTCCACTGGTCTCGGGGTAGTTTCTCCCTCACGGCCACCTTTTTGAACAACGCCAGATAGGTCTCAACGTCATCCGATGGGGACATCTTAGGGATCGCCGCACGGACAGCTTTCCGGACATCATGGACATTATGGGACACTCCAGACGCTTGCAACGCCATTACATGTTGTAATAGCAGCTGGTTAGTTTCCTGCTGCTGCTTGTTAGCCTACCGCTGCTGCAAGTTAGCCTCCACGAGGGCTTTCACAACCACATCCATTTTATGAAGGGACACAGGTCGCAACCTTGCCCGCTTAATATAGGACATGCACTTGTGTCCAGAAAACAAAAAAAAACTTTTCGGCCTTCAGGTCTGCCTCACTGCATTTGCACGCATCCTCCACCAATTGTGGGGTTTTGCTCTGGTAGACAGGCTAGCGGATGCAGTATAGAGGCAATCACAAAGTCTTTAACTTAAACAGTTCGGTGTTTATTCACACATAATGAAAAACAAAAATTACCGTTCACAGTCTTAGTGTTTGTTCACACTATGCAATGTCCATAGAACAAAATCTTTACCTGCTTAGCAGTTTTTCACCCGCAGTCCACAGCAGGCTTTAGGGGCCTGTTTCCTAGCATTTTACGCTCAGCCCTTTAGCATGGCACAACTTCACAGGACCCAAGACACTGAGACTCCCAGCTTTTCTGTCAGATGGAGGATAAACCACACAGTGAAATTGCTGGCTGGGTTTTTTATATAGGCCAAAAAGACCTGGCCTGGACTGTGGGGAGAAGCCACCCACCGAGCACTTTGGCTACTCCCAGTTAGAACTGGGCTTTACAGCCATACTAATAAAATACAGTGTCAGTCAGCACTAGCTGCCGCTGACACTTAAAACTATCGACTCTTACCTCACCGAGGCCAGGAATCTCGGTGACACATACCTTCCATCAATGACGGCCCCTTGCGCCTTTCTACAGCCCTTAATCCCCTGATGAGTCTAGGGCTATCAACATTGTAGACGAAATGCATAGGGATTTATTCTGCTTCCAGTGGTCCTTTACTTACTAGTATCCAGAGGCAAGGACATCCAGAGACTCTTATCTTTTAGGGGGAGGTTCCAGATGGATGATAACTCCGTATTAGGAGGTCATCAGGGAATTCTAGACCTGACAAGGCAATCCGGGGACAGAGTTTTGTACTAGGACCCTCCCCTTTGTTTAAAATATGATCACTGGAACTTCAAGACCGCATCCAGATGACTTCCATTTACCAGTAAGACTGTTCCTTATATGTTGTGGAATTTATACTCGATTGGGAGGTTTTGAAGTTTGGCCGTGTGGTTGGTACTGCTAACACTGGGCACCCATGGCAATATTGTCCGGTTTTTGTTGGTTGCTCTTTTGTTGTTGCACGATTGGTGGTGTACACACACTTAGCACTTTATATGTTGTTTCTACTCTCTTAACCTAGAAGTAAAGAAACACTAAGTTTTAATAGATAACTACCACCAGTTTTCCAACCTTGGTACAGAGGTAACCAAGATCTCAATGGTCACTCTGTCTGAGCTCCAAAATCATTTGTGCAGATGGCAGAATCTTCAAGATGGTCAACCATCACCATAGCATTCCTTCAATCTGGCATTTAATGCATAATGGCTAAAAGGAAGTCTACCCTAAGTAAAAGACAAGTACGTTTGCAAAAAAGCATGTAAAGTGTCATGTTTGGATGAAATCAGGCACTGCCCAATACATCCCTTCAGAAATGCATGATGGTGACAGGATCATGCTGAGGTGGAGTTTTTTAGTGGCTGGGATAGAAAGACTGTTCAGAATTGCGGGAAAGCTGAATTGAACAAAGTACAGAGATATTCTTAATGAAAACCTGATCCAGAGTGCTCTGGACCTCAGACTGGGCTGAAGGTTTTTGACTTCTTAGAAGAAAATTACCCTAAGCACTCAGCCAAGACAACACAGGAGTGCATGAGGGATAACTGTGAGAATGTCTTTGATTGGAACAGCTAGACTCTGGACTTGACCCTGATTGAACAACTCTGGAGAGACCTGAAAATGGCTGTCCACAGACGGCCCCCATCCAACCTGACAGAGCTTGAGAGGATCTGCAGAGAAAAATGGCAGAAAATCCCCAACAGGTATTTAAACCTTGTAGGATCATACCTAAGAAGACTGGAGACTGTAATCGTTGCCAAAGGTGCTTAAGTGTTAAGTAAAGGTTCTGAAATACCTTATGTCAATGCAATATTTAAATTTTTCCTTTTTAATAAATTAGCAAAGATTCTAACCTCCTGTTTTCCCTTTGTCATTATGAGAGATTGAGTGCAGAATGATGGGGAAAACTTGTTTTATTGTTTTAGCAAAAGGCTAAAACATAAGGAGGTGTGGAAAAAGTGAAAGGGTCTAAAGACTTTCCAAATGTCCATTGCCATTCAGATGGTAGATGTAGCTTTAGGGAAGCTGTTGAGATAAGCTAGATATTTCTTCTAATATGCCTAGTTGCTAAATATTAAAGTAGAGTTATTAAGCATAGAATATCCTAAGGAAATGAAAATAATTTTCAACAATGGACTCATTGAAATCCCACTGTGGAAAGCTTTAAGTTAGTTAGATTGCTAGACAATTAAGAAAATTATTCATTTAGTATAGAAAACTGTAGATGGGTAATGAAGACATTGCTACTGTAAAACTGTCAAAAGCACAAGGATCTTTAAAGCTATGTACACCTACAGTGGCAATTTGTTTATTATTGCATTTTGGGCTAAATTCTTCATTTTTTTTTCAATTGGTCTTTATTAGTGTTGAGCAAGCACTAAAGTGTTCATGTGCTCGAGTAGAACACTTTGCGATGCTCGGGTGTTCTACCTAGCATCCGAGCACAATGGAAGTCAATGGGAGAACCCCAGGCACCCCCTGCTCTGAAGAGGGAAGGGTGTCGGGACTCTAGTTCGGCTTAGGAGTCCCTGCTCTGACTCTATATATAGCTATATCCACATAACAGTCAGTGTTTGGGGACATCCCAGTGTATTTAAATCTAACTTCTGAAAAGTTTCTGCTAGGATTCAAACTTCCAAGCTTGTACATTTAAGACCAACAGTGCATTTTGACAAGTTAATCTATATGAATTTTCAAGAGTTTGAAGTGAATAACTTACATACACAGAATATGCAATATAAAACTATAGAGTTTGTAGGATAGAGGTGGATTGCCAACAAAAAAAACTTGGGCAAATGTTGTGGGTTACGATCTGATTTGTTGACAAAGATTTGATTCAGTCAAAATAAATTTGGACCAAATAAAAAGTGCCCAACTAAAAAGATGTGCATAACATAAAGAGGTCTACTAGGACTTTATCCAACCCCTTTCAAGCTCTTTTATTACAAGACAGAATTAATATTGACAAAGTGACAGCAGCATATATGGCTGTGGGTAAATAAATGGTAAATGGTGATTAAAAAAAGCCTGTTTAAAAATAGTACAACATTTTTTTGATGGAAGATGCCTTCTACTTTGTCTGCTGGACTGTAAAATAGTGGCTGCGATTGTATGTAGTTCATAAGGGATGAATCCCCAAAAATTGGATTTGTTGAAAGTAGAGATGAGCGAAGCTGTTGAGATTTGGTTCAGGTTCCAATTCAGCAACATTTTTAAAAGGTTCAGTTTGGACCAGAATCGATTCGGGCCAAACCACATTGGTTCCAATTGCCCTGGTAATTGGTGTATAACACCCTCTAGTCTCCTAGGATTTTTTTTAGGAAAACATATCTCTTTTCATTGAACATACAAGTAAGTGGATTGGTTGTCTATGATTGGTAGTAGAACAATTAATATTGGTAGTGTAGGGAGAGTAGCAGTTGCATAGTGTTGATAGTGGTGCCAGTAGCAGCTGAGGTGGAGGTGACAGCAGCCATACAGCATATGTTGGCTGGCAGGCAGCCAACACCATGATGGGGCAATGGCATGATGGAGGCAGCAGCAGCTGTGCGGAACATGATTGTAGGCAGACAACAGCAGTGCATCTAGGGACGTTGAGGTGGTCTAGGACCTAGGAGGTCTAGGCTTGCTGGTTTGCCTCAGCTTAGAATGGCACATAAAACAACTGTTCGATCATGTTGAGGAGACAATTTGTTGCTGCTACAGCTTCTTTTGCTTGTGGTGGCAGGAGGTGAGTGACTTTGTGGCAGATGGAGAGGGGCCTCCCTGTCAGACACACTGGCAGCAGGTGTTTTTTTCTCGCCAAAAGCTGTGACAAGATGCTTGCACAGTGCTTCTTGGTAATAATGTAATTTGGCCTCCATTTTAGTTAATTTTTATTTGATAACGAGGGTCTAAAAGCATTGCTATACAGTAATTATAAGACTGCTTAATATCAATGAAACGCCTGACACTGAGTAAGCAAGTAAGCTTACTAGTTACCATTCTGGCCAGCGTGGTAGAAGAGCCAGTTCAATGTGCAACATTGAATTCCGGCCAGTTCGAACGTCACAGATTAAGTTGTATAGTGACAGGCGGTTGTGATGCTCCAAGTCCAGGAGAGTCTTCCTCACCATGAAAAATGACCAAAACAGTCTCCTGAATATTGCCAGCACTTTGCACAAGCCAGTGTACTTTTTGAAAAAGCGTTGCAGGACTGGCTTGATGATGTGCGCCATGCAGGGAACATTTCCCCCAGGTTCATGGTGGTCAGGATGTTGTGCCCATTGTCGCTGACCATCTTGCCCAATTGGAGTCAGCAGGGTTACAGCCAGCGGGATGTTTGCTGCTTCATGTATTTTAGCAACTGCTCACCGGTGTGACTACTGTCTCCCAGGCTGATTAGAAACAACATAGTATTGCAACGCTTGACTTGACATGCGATAGGAAGAAGGGGTAGTGTGAGCAAAACTGTGCCCTGCTGCTGTTGTGGATGGAAGAATGTCCATGGAGAAGGAGGTGGAGAAGTTGAATACGTGCTTGGTGTGGGAGCCTGGCCAACACAATAATGGGGGATGGGAGTGGGCCAGAAGGACCTGGCCTTGTTCCTGGGGTGCTGGTTCACTGCTCCCACAAAAAATGTAGCCGGTGGGCCTTGAAAGATGCATACTATGCCAGTAGCAGTTGCTCCAGGTGTCCTCCATGGCATGCACTTTTCTGCACAGCGACAATCACAAGTAGAAGACCACGTTTTCTGCCACGTGAGAGTACAAAGGGGATAGCTTTTTGGGAGAAATACTGCTGGCTAGATATCTACTAGCATGGGTGAGTGACCGCCATCAGTTCCTAAAGGCAGCAGCCATTACTAAATGGTATGGCAGCGACTGCACCCCCAGTAACCTGGCCAAGTATGAATTAACCTTGCGCACCAGCAGAGTGGATTGCTGTGTGGAGTTGTTTCCTGGCTGCACATTTCGTTATTGATGACTGATGATATGGCAAAGGAGGGGAAGAAGCCTGAGTTGGAGAAGCAGAAAGTGATGATGATGATATGAAAGACACCATACTGCCCTTGGATTTGGCTTGGATGTTGCAACTTGCAAGAGATGCCAGAAGAAGGAGGAAACTCTTCTTGTTTTAGCTGGTGGCCACCTTTTTTGCCCATAGGATGGGGTGATGCCGCTTCATGTGGTTCAATAGAGCTGCCGCATTATTTTTCTGATTGCGTGCCCATGGCTTATTTTACTCTTTCTGAGCTTGCACAATGCAAGGCTTCTGCCTTCTGCAGTGTGGAGAAAAACTGTGCAATGCAAGAGGCAGCTGAACTTGGCTTATATCTGGCATGTTTTGGTCACCCACAGTGTCAGCAGTATCACTAGATCCCAAAGCAGATATGGCTCTGGGATTTCTTTGGAAGGTACATCACCTCTTCTCTTTATTGTTGCCACTTCCACCACCCTCCTCCTTTGATGTTGCCACCTCATCACCCTGATCTGGCTCCCAGCTCCTGTCCAGCACACATCAGAGTCTTCACCTTTCCTGCCACTTTTATCAGACTGTGCAATATCATGGTGGGCTCCTTGGCCCCCTTCCCCAATGACAATACCATGACTAAAGGTGCCACTATTAACACCACAATCAATACAGCTATGCATTGGATCCACAGCCTCCTCCTGAACCTCCTGCTCAGGGCAGTCCAAACACTGACTACTCTCAGACAAGTCATCAACAGGGAGACTCTCTTGACTATCTGCCATAGTTTTCTTGCTACATCTTAGAAAAAAAAAGACACCCCACTAGGAAAGGGCTGTGAAGACAAGAGGACTGCACTGAAAGCCTTCTTTGGAGCTGCAAGGAGGAGGAGCAGGAAGAATGCTATGTGAACCCTGGCTCCAAGGCACGGTGTCAGACTCAGCAGTAACCTTCACATCATCTTGCTGAAACTCAGAGGAGGAGCAAGCCAATTGTGGCCTACTACTACTTCTACTGTTAGTACTACTACTACTACTACTACTACTACAGTCGTGGCCAAACGTTTTGAGAATTACATATATATTGGAAATTGGAAAAGTTGCTGCTTAAGTTTTTATAATAGCAATTTGCATATACTCCAGAATGTTATGAAGAGTGATCAGATGAATTGCATAGTCCTTCTTTGCCATGAAAATTAACTTAATCACAAAAAAAAACTTTCCACTGCATTTCATTGCTGTCATAAAAGGACCTGCTGAGATCATTTCAGTAATTGTCTTGTTAACTCAGGTGAGAATGTTGACGAGCACAAGGCTGGAGATCATTATGTCAGGCTGATTGGGTTAAAATGGCAGACTTGACCTGTTAAAAGGAGGGTGATGCTTGAAATCATTGTTCTTCCATTGTTAACCATGGTGACCTGCAAGGAAACGCGTGCAGCCATCATTGTGTTGCATAAAAATGGCTTCAAAGGCAAGGATATTGTGGTTACTAAGATTGCACCTCAATCAACAATTTATAGGATCATCAAGAACTTCAAGGAAAGAGGTTCAATTCTTATTAAGAAGGCTTCAGGGCATCCAAGAAAGTCCAGCAAGCGCCAGGATCGTCTGCTAAAGAGGATTCAGCTGCGGGATCGGAGTGCCACCAGTGCAGAGCTTGTTCAGGAATGGCAGCAGGCAGGTGTGAGCGCATGTGCATGCACAGTGAGGCGAAGACTTTTGGAAGATGGCCTGGTGTCAAGAAGGGCAGCAAAGAAGCCACTTCTCTCCCCAAAAAAAATCAGGGACAGATTGATCTTCTGCAGAAAATATGGTGAGTGGACTGCTGAGGACTGGGGCAAAGTCATATTCTCCGATGAAGCCTCTTTCCGATTGTTTGGGGCATCAGGAAAAAGGTTTGTCTGGAGAGGAAAAGGTAAGCGCTACCATCAGTCCTGTGTCATGCCAACATTAAAGCATCCTGAGACCATTCATGTGTGGGGTTGCTTCTCATCCAAGGGAGTGGGCTCACTCACAATTTTGCCCCAAAACACAGCCATGAATAAAGAATGGTTCCAAAACACCCTCCAACAGCAACTTCTTCCAACAATCCAATAACAGTTTGGTGAAGAACAATGCATTTTCCAGCACGATGGAGCACCGTGCCATAAGGCAAAAGTGATAACTAAGTGGCTCGGGGACCAAAACGTTGACATTTTGGGTCCATGGCTTGGAAACTCCCCAGATCTTAATCCCATTGAGAACTTGTGGTCAGTCCTCAAGAGGCGGGTGGACAAACAAAAACCCACTAATTCTGACAAACTTCAAGAAGTGATTATGAAAGAATGGGTTGCTATTAGGGATGAGCGAACTCGAACTGTATAGTTCGGGTTCGTACCGAATTTTGGGGTGTCCGTGACACGGACCCGAACCCGGACATTTTCGTAAAAGTCCGGGTTCGGGTTCGGTGTTCGTCGCTTTCTTCGCGCTTTTGTGACGCTTTCTTGGCGCTTTTTGAAAGGCTGCAAAGCAGCCAATCAACAAGCGTCATACTACTTGCCCCAAGAGGCCATCACAGCCATGCCTACTATTGGCATGGCTGTGATTGGCCAGAGCACCATGTGACCCAGCCTCTATTTAAGCTGGAGTCACATAGCGCCGCCCGTCACTCTGCTCTGATTAGCGTAGGGAGAGGTTGCGGCTGCGACAGTAGGGCGAGATTAGGCAGATTAACTCCTCCAAAGGACTTGATTAACTGATTGATCTGCAGCTGTGGATCATTGAGCTGCTGATCCTCAATTGCTCACTGTTTTTAGGCTGCACAGACCGTTTGTCAGTCTCATTTTTCTGGGGTGATCGGCGGCCATTTTGTGTCTTGTGGTGCGCCAGCACAAGCTGCGACCAAGTGCATTTAACCCTCAATGGTGTGGTTGTTTTTTGGCTAAAGCCTACATCAGGGTGAAGCTGTCACACCAAGTGCATTTAACCAGCAATAGTCTGTTCATTTTTTGGCCATATCCCAGTCTAATTCTGTCACTAAATCCATACCGGTCACCCAGCGCCTAAATACTAGGCCTCAAATTTATATCCAGCTAAATCTGTCCCTAGTGCTGTAGCTGGGCGAGTTATTTAGTGTCCGTTCAAGCACATTTCTTGTTCTGGGTTGAAATACAATTCCCAATTTAGCAATTTCATAATTTAGTGGTTCCTGCTATATCAGAGCTATTTGAAATCTATCCCAAAAAGGGTATATAATATTGAAGGTGCACATTGGGTCATTCAGAATAACTTCACACACACCCGCTACTGTGTATTTCCAAGTCTAATTCTGTCACTAAACCCATACCTGTCACCCAGCGCCTAAATACTAGGCCTCAAATTTAAATCCCTCTAAATCTCTCGTTACCCACCGCTGTACTGTTGTTGCTGGGCAAGATATTTAGTGTCCGTCAAAGCACATTTTTTGTTCTGGGTTGAAGTACAATTCCCAATTTAGCAATTTCATAATTTAGTGGTTTCTGCTATATCAGAGCTATTTGAAATCTATCCCTAAAAGGGTATATAATATTGAAGGTGCACATAGGGTCATTCAGAATAACTTCACACACACGCTTCTGTGCATTTCCAAGTCTAATTCTGTCACTAAATCCATACCGGTGACCCAGCGCCTAAATACTAGGCCTCAAATTTAAATCCCTCTAAATCTCTCGTTACCCACCACTGTACTGTTGTTGCTGGGCAAGATATTTAGTGTCCGTCAAAGCACATTTTTTGTTCTGGGTTGAAGTACAATTCCCAATTTAGCAATTTCATAATTTAGTGGTTTCTGCTATATCAGAGCTATTTGAAATCTATCCCTAAAAGGGTATATAATATTGAAGGTGCACATAGGGTCATTCAGAATAACTTCACACACACGCTTCTGTGCATTTCCAAGTCTAATTCTGTCACTAAATCCATACCGGTGACCCAGCGCCTAAATACTAGGCCTCAAATTTAAATCCCTCTAAATCTCTCGTTACCCACCGCTGTACTGTTGTTGCTGGGCAAGATATTTAGTGTCCGTCAAAGCACATTTTTTGTTCTGGGTTGAAGTACAATTCCCAATTTAGCAATTTCATAATTTAGTGGTTTCTGCTATATCAGAGCTATTTGAAATCTATCCCTAAAAGGGTATATAATATTGAAGGTGCACATAGGGTCATTCAGAATAACTTCACACACACGCTTCTGTGCATTTCCAAGTCTAATTCTGTCACTAAATCCATACCGGTGACCCAGCGCCTAAATACTAGGCCTCAAATTTAAATCCCTCTAAATCTCTCGTTACCCACCGCTGTACTGTTGTTGCTGGGCAAGATATTTAGTGTCCGTCAAAGCACATTTTTTGTTCTGGGTTGAAGTACAATTCCCAATTTAGCAATTTCATAATTTAGTGGTTCCTGCTATATCAGAGCTATTTGAAATCTATCCCAAAAAGGGTATATAATATTGAAGGTGCACATTGGGTCATTCAGAATAACTTCACACACACCCGCTACTGTGTATTTCCAAGTCTAATTCTGTCACTAAACCCATACCTGTCACCCAGCGCCTAAATACTAGGCCTCAAATTTAAATCCCTCTAAATCTCTCGTTACCCACCGCTGTACTGTTGTTGCTGGGCAAGATATTTAGTGTCCGTCAAAGCACATTTTTTGTTCTGGGTTGAAGTACAATTCCCAATTTAGCAATTTCATAATTTAGTGGTTTCTGCTATATCAGAGCTATTTGAAATCTATCCCTAAAAGGGTATATAATATTGAAGGTGCACATAGGGTCATTCAGAATAACTTCACACACACGCTTCTGTGCATTTCCAAGTCTAATTCTGTCACTAAATCCATACCGGTGACCCAGCGCCTAAATACTAGGCCTCAAATTTAAATCCCTCTAAATCTCTCGTTACCCACCGCTGTACTGTTGTTGCTGGGCAAGATATTTAGTGTCCGTCAAAGCACATTTTTTGTTCTGGGTTGAAGTACAATTCCCAATTTAGCAATTTCATAATTTAGTGGTTTCTGCTATATCAGAGCTATTTGAAATCTATCCCTAAAAGGGTATATAATATTGAAGGTGCACATAGGGTCATTCAGAATAACTTCACACACACGCTTCTGTGCATTTCCAAGTCTAATTCTGTCACTAAATCCATACCGGTGACCCAGCGCCTAAATACTAGGCCTCAAATTTAAATCCCTCTAAATCTCTCGTTACCCACCACTGTACTGTTGTTGCTGGGCAAGATATTTAGTGTCCGTCAAAGCACATTTTTTGTTCTGGGTTGAAGTACAATTCCCAATTTAGCAATTTCATAATTTAGTGGTTCCTGCTATATCAGAGCTATTTGAAATCTATCCCAAAAAGGGTATATAATATTGAAGGTGCACATTGGGTCATTCAGAATAACTTCACACACACCCGCTACTGTGTATTTCCAAGTCTAATTCTGTCACTAAACCCATACCTGTCACCCAGCGCCTAAATACTAGGCCTCAAATTTAAATCCCTCTAAATCTCTCGTTACCCACCGCTGTACTGTTGTTGCTGGGCAAGATATTTAGTGTCCGTCAAAGCACATTTTTTGTTCTGGGTTGAAGTACAATTCCCAATTTAGCAATTTCATAATTTAGTGGTTTCTGCTATATCAGAGCTATTTGAAATCTATCCCTAAAAGGGTATATAATATTGAAGGTGCACATAGGGTCATTCAGAATAACTTCACACACACGCTTCTGTGCATTTCCAAGTCTAATTCTGTCACTAAATCCATACCGGTGACCCAGCGCCTAAATACTAGGCCTCAAATTTAAATCCCTCTAAATCTCTCGTTACCCACCGCTGTACTGTTGTTGCTGGGCAAGATATTTAGTGTCCGTCAAAGCACATTTTTTGTTCTGGGTTGAAGTACAATTCCCAATTTAGCAATTTCATAATTTAGTGGTTCCTGCTATATCAGAGCTATTTGAAATCTATCCCAAAAAGGGTATATAATATTGAAGGTGCACATTGGGTCATTCAGAATAACTTCACACACACCCGCTACTGTGTATTTCCAAGTCTAATTCTGTCACTAAACCCATACCTGTCACCCAGCGCCTAAATACTAGGCCTCAAATTTAAATCCCTCTAAATCTCTCGTTACCGCTGTACTGTTGTAGCTGGGAAAGTTATTTAGTGCCCGTCAAAGCACATTTTTTGTTCTGGGTTGAAGTACAATTCCCAATTTAGCAATTTCATAATTTAGTGGTTCCTGCTATATCAGAGCTATTTGAAATCTATCCCAAAAAGGGTATATAATATTCAAGGTGCACATTGGGTCATTCAGAATAACTTCACACACACGCTTCTGTGCATTTCCAAGTCTAATTCTGTCACTAAATCCATACCGGTCACCCAGCGCCTAAATACTAGGCCTCAAATTTATATCCCGCTGAATTTGAATACAATACATTGGGCCAAATAATATATTTGTTGTTGTGGTGAACCATAACAATGAGAAAAACATCTAGTAAGGGACGCGGACGTGGACATGGTCGTGGTGGTGTTAGTGGACCCTCTGGTGCTGGGAGAGGACGTGGCCGTTCTGCCACATCCACACGTCCTAGTGTACCAACTACCTCAGGTCCCAGTAGCCGCCAGAATTTACAGCGATATATGGTGGGGCCCAATGCCGTTCTAAGGATGGTAAGGCCTGAGCAGGTACAGGCATTAGTCAATTGGGTGGCCGACAGTGGATCCAGCACGTTCACATTATCTCCCACCCAGTCTTCTGCAGAAAGCGCACAGATGGCGCCTGAAAACCAACCCCATCAGTCTGTCACATCACCCCCATGCATACCAGGGAAACTGTCTCAGCCTCAAGTTATGCAGCAGTCTCTTATGCTGTTTGAAGACTCCGCTGGCAGGGTTTCCCAAGGGCATCCACCTAGCCCTTCCCCAGCGGTGAAAGACATAGAATGCACTGACGCACAACCACTTATGTTTCCTGATGATGAGGACATGGGAATACCACCTCAGCATGTCTCTGATGATGACGAAACACAGGTGCCAACTGCTGCGTCTTTCTGCAGTGTGCAGACTGAACAGGAGGTCAGGGATCAAGACTGGGTGGAAGACGATGCAGGGGACGATGAGGTCCTAGACCCCACATGGAATGAAGGTCGTGCCACTGACTTTCACAGTTCGGAGGAAGAGGCAGTGGTGAGACCGAGCCAACAGCGTAGCAAAAGAGGGAGCAGTGGGCAAAAGCAGAACACCCGCCGCCAAGAGACTCCGCCTGCTACTGACCGCCGCCATCTGGGACCGAGCACCCCAAAGGCAGCTTCAAGGAGTTCCCTGGCATGGCACTTCTTCAAACAATGTGCTGACGACAAGACCCGAGTGGTTTGCACGCTGTGCCATCAGAGCCTGAAGCGAGGCATTAACGTTCTGAACCTGAGCACAACCTGCATGACCAGGCACCTGCATGCAAAGCATGAACTGCAGTGGAGTAAACACCTTAAAACCAAGGAAGTCACTCAGGCTCCCCCTGCTACCTCTTCTGCTGCTGCCGCCTCGGCCTATTCTGCTGCTGCCGCCTCGGCCTCTTCCTCCGCCTCTGGAGGAACGTTGGCACCTGCCGCCCAGCAAACAGGGGATGTACCACCACCACCACCTCCGTCACCAAGCGTCTCAACCATGTCACACGCCAGCGTTCAGCTCTCCATCTCACAAACATTTGATAGAAAGCGTAAATTCCCACCTAGCCACCCTCGATCCCTGGCCCTGAATGCCAGCATTTCTAAACTACTGGCCTATGAAATGCTGTCATTTAGGCTGGTGGACACAGACAGCTTCAAACAGCTCATGTCGCTTGCTGTCCCACAGTATGTTGTTCCCAGCCGGCACTACTTCTCCAAGAGAGCCGTGCCTTCCCTGCACAACCAAGTATCCGATAAAATCAAGTGTGCACTGCGCAACGCCATCTGTAGCAAGGTCCACCTAACCACAGATACGTGGACCAGTAAGCACGGCCAGGGACGCTATATCTCCCTAACTGCACACTGGGTAAATGTAGTGGCAGCTGGGCCCCAGGCGGAGAGCTGTTTGGCGCACGTCCTGCCGCCGCCAAGGATCGCAGGGCAACATTCTTTGCCTCCTGTTGCCACCTCCTCCTTCTCGGCTTCCTCCTCCTCTTCTTCCACCTGCTCATCCAGTCAGCCACACACCTTCACCACCAACTTCAGCACAGCCCGGGGTAAACGTCAGCAGGCCATTCTGAAACTCATATGTTTGGGGGACAGGCCCCACACCGCACAGGAGTTGTGGCGGGGTATTGAACAACAGACCGACGAGTGGTTGCTGCCGGTGAGCCTCAAGCCCGGCCTGGTGGTGTGTGATAATGGGCGAAATCTCGTTGCAGCTCTGGGACTAGCCAATTTGACGCACATCCCTTGCTTGGCGCATGTGCTGAATTTGGTGGTGCAGAAGTTCATTCACAACTACCCCGACATGTCAGAGCTGCTGCATAAAGTGCGGGCCGTCTGTTCGCGCTTCCGGCGTTCACATCCTGCCGCTGCTCGCCTGTCTGCGCTACAGCGTAACTTCGGCCTTCCCGCTCACCGCCTCATATGCGACGTGCCCACCAGGTGGAACTCCACCTTGCACATGCTGGACAGACTGTGCGAGCAGCAGCAGGCCATAGTGGAGTTTCAGCTGCAGCACGCACGGGTCAGTCGCACTACAGAACAGCACCACTTCACCACCAATGACTGGGCCTCCATGCGAGACCTGTGTGCCCTGTTGCGCTGTTTCGAGTACTCCACCAACATGGCCAGTGGCGATGACACCGTTATCAGCGTTACAATACCACTTCTATGTCTCCTTGAGAAAACACTTAGGGCGATGATGGAACAGGAGGTGGCCCAGGAGGAGGAGGAGGAGGATGAGGAAGAGGGGTCATTTTTAGCACTTTCAGGCCAGTCTCTTCGAAGTGACTCAGAGGGAGGTTTTTTGCAACAGCAGAGGCCAGGTACAAATGTGGCCAGCCAGGGCCCACTACTGGAGGACGAGGAGGACGAGGATGAGGAGGAGGTGGAGGAGGATGAGGATGAAGCATGGTCACAGCGGGGTGGCACCCAACGCAGCTCGGGTCCATCACTGGTGCGTGGCTGGGGGGAAAGGCAGGACGATGACGATACGCCTCCCACAGAGGACAGCTTGTCCTTACCCCTGGGCAGCCTGGCACACATGAGCGACTACATGCTGCAGTGCCTGCGCAACGACAGCAGAGTTGCCCACATTTTAACCTGTGCGGACTACTGGGTTGCCACCCTGCTGGATCCACGCTACAAAGACAATGTGCCCACCTTACTTCCTGCACTGGAGCGTGATAGGAAGATGCGCGAGTACAAGCGCACGTTGGTAGACGCGCTACTGAGAGCATTCCCAAATGTCACAGGGGAACAAGTGGAAGCCCAAGGCCAAGGCAGAGGAGGAGCAAGAGGTCGCCAAGGCAGCTGTGTCACGGCCAGCTCCTCTGAGGGCAGGGTTAGCATGGCAGAGATGTGGAAAACTTTTGTCAACACGCCACAGCTAACTGCACCACCACCTGATACGCAACGTGTTAGCAGGAGGCAACATTTCACTAACATGGTGGAACAGTACGTGTGCACACCCCTCCACGTACTGACTGATGGTTCGGCCCCATTCAACTTCTGGGTCTCTAAATTGTCCACGTGGCCAGAGCTAGCCTTTTATGCCTTGGAGGTGCTGGCCTGCCCGGCAGCCAGCGTTTTGTCTGAACGTGTATTCAGCACGGCAGGGGGCGTCATTACAGACAAACGCAGCCGCCTGTCTACAGCCAATGTGGACAAGCTGACGTTCATAAAAATGAACCAGGCATGGATCCCACAGGACCTGTCCGTCCCTTGTCCAGATTAGACATTAACTACCTCCCCATAACCATATATTATTGGACTCCAGGGCACTTCCTCATTCAATCCTATTTTTATTTTCATTTTACCATTATATTGCGATGCTACCCAAAGTTGAATGAACCTCTCCTCTGCCTGTGTGCTAGGCCTAAATATATGCCAATGGACTGTTGCAGTGGTGGCTGACATGAAGCCTGATTCTCTGCTATGACATGCAGACTAATTCTCTGCTGACATGAAGCCAGATTGTCTGTTACGGGACCTCTCTCCTCTGCCTGGGTGCTGGGCCTAAATTTATGACAATGGACTGTTGCAGTGGTGGCTGACGTGAAGCCTGATTCTCTGCTATGACATGCAGACTGATTCTCTGCTGACATGAAGCCAGATCGTCTGTTACGGGACCTCTCTGCTCTGCCTGTGTGCTAGGCCTAAATATATGCCAATGGACTGTTGCAGTGGTGGGTGACGTGAAGCCTCATTCTCTGCTATGACATGCAGACTGATTCTCTGCTGACATGAAGCCAGATTGTCTGTTACGGGACCTCTCTGCTCTGCCTGTGTGCTAGGCCTAAATATATGCCAATGGACTGTTGCAGTGGTGGGTGACGTGAAGCCTCATTCTCTGCTATGACATGCAGACTGATTCTCTGCTGTCATGAAGCCAGATTGTCTGTTACGGGACCTCTCTGCTCTGCCTGTGTGCTAGGCCTAAATATATGCCAATGGACTGTTGCAGTGGTGGGTGACGTGAAGCCTCATTCTCTGCTATGACATGCAGACTAATTCTCTGCTGACATGAAGACAGATTCTCTGTTACGGGACCTCTCTCCTCTGCCTGTGTGTGTGCTGGGCCTAAATATATGCCAATGGACTGTTGCAGTGGTGGCTGACGTGAAGCCTCATTCTCTGCTATGACATGCAGACTGATTCTCTGCTGACATGAAGCCAGATTCTCTGTTACGGGACCTCTCTCCTCTGCCTGTGTGCTAGGCCTAAATATATGCCAATGGACTGTTGCAGTGGTGGCTGACGTGAAGCCTCATTCTCTGCTATGACATGCAGACTAATTCTCTGCTGACATGAAGACAGATTCTCTGTTACGGGACCTCTCTCCTCTGCCTGGGTGCCGGGGCCTAAATATCTGAGAATGGACTGTTCCAGTGGTGGGTGACGGGAAGCCAGATTCTCTGCTATGGAACCTCTCTCCAATTGATTTTGGTTAATTTTTATTTATTTAATTTTTATTTTAATTAATTTCCCTATCCACATTTGTTTGCAGGGGATTTACCTACATGTTGCTGCCTTTTGCAGCCCTCTAGCCCTTTCCTGGGCTGTTTTACAGCCGTTTTAGTGCCGAAAAGTTCGGGTCCCCATTGACTTCAATGGGGTTCGGGTTCGGGACGAAGTTCGGATCGGGTTCGGATCCCGAACCCGAACATTTCCGGGATGTTCGGCCGAACTTCTCGAACCCGAACATCCAGGTGTTCGCTCAACTCTAGTTGCTATCAGTCAGGAATTGGCCCAGAAGTTGATTGAGAGCATGCCCAGTCGAATTGCAGAGGTCCTGAAAATGAAGGGCCAACACTGCAAATACTGACTCTTTGCATAAATGTCATGTAATTGTCAATAAAAGCCTTTCAAACGTATAAAGTGCATGTAATTATATTTCACTAAATCACAGAAACAACTGAAACAAAGATCTAAAAGCAGTTTAGCAGCAAACGTTGTGAAAACTAATATTTATGTCATTCTCAAAACTTTTGGCCACGACTGTACATGTGGCCAGATTGCTGGTGCTGCTACTATTCACATTATTTTTCTGGCCAGACAAGGCCTGGCCTTCCATATTCCTAACATTTTTTACCTAATGTACACAGTCAAATAAGGTATAGAAAGGATTGCAAGTCCGCTTTCTGGAACTTAAAGACATAAAAACGCTATAAAATGGCTTTCTTTTTCCACAAACACTCTGAAGACACTGTTACTGACAATTGTTTTTGCAAATAATGCAGTATTGGCATCACTAACAGATTTGGGCCTAATGTCTTCTGTGTTTTCAAATATGCAAATTAAGAAAAAAAGCTTTCTCAAGTGTAAAACATTATTCCCTCCCACCAACACTTGAACTGTCTGGGGATGCCCTTTGTATTGTAAGACACATGTTGCACTTGTATTCTGTATTGCTATATTTTACAAAACAAAAAATAAAACTTGAACTGTTTAGAGATGCCCTGACATGGATATCGGTCTAGTATTTTAGGATTTCACTCAGAGATTTTCAATTCTGTATTGCAAGACACACGTTACACAATTGTATTTTGTGTTGCTATATTTTAAAAAACAGAAAAAAAACTGATTTTGATCTAGTATTTCTTGTTTTCACTTAAAAACTACCCTCTATATTGTAAGACACATGTTGGACGCTAGTCTATATTTCACAGAACACAAAAATAACGAGCTGTCTGGAGATGCCCTAACTTGTATTTCAGACTAACATTTCATGTTTTCACTCAGAGATTTAAATGGCTTCCCTCTATATTGTAAGACACACATTGCACACTAGTAATGTTATATTTCGCAAAATATCTTGAACTGTTTGGAGATACCCTGACACGGATTTTAGATTAGTATTTAGAGTTGAGCGGACACCTGGATGTTCGGGTTTGAGGGGTTCGGCCGAACTTGAGAAAAAAGGTAGAGTTTGGGACCCGAACTTGACCCCGAACCCAAACCCATTGAAGTCAATAGGGACCCAAACTTTTGAGCACTAAAATGGCTGTAAAAATGGAAAGGACTAGTGAGCTGCAAATGGCATCAAAATGTGGTTAAGAGCATGGCAAGTGGATAGGGAAATGACTTTAAATAACATAAAATAGGTTAAAAAAAAATATATATAATCTTGATCCAGGAGGACGAGGTCCATATGGAGTAGGAGGTTACACTGCTTTTTGGTTTTAATATTTTTTTTTTTTATTAGGGTACACCCCAAAACATTTGGAAATATAACCTGTGATAACCCCCTCCAGTCATGCTAAAGACACATTCAGATAATACACTGGCTGCAGGGCAGGCCAGCACCTCCAAGGCGTAAAGGGCAAGCTCAGGCCATGTGCCTAATTTGGAGATCCAGAAGTTGAAGAGATCCGTCATTCAGTACGTGTAGGGGTGTGCGCACATACTGCTCCACCATGTTGGTGAAATGCTGCCTCCTGCTAAGACGTTCCATATCAGCTGGTGGTGCTGGTTGTTGTGGCGTGCTGACAAAGCTTTTCCACATTTAGGCCATGCTAACCCTGCCTTCTGAGGTTCTGGCGGTGCCCCAGCTTCGTTGGCGACCTCTCCCTCATCCTCTGCCTTCACCTTGTGCTTCCACTGTGCCCCCGCTGTCAGGTGGGAATGCCACCAGCAGCGCATCTACCAGCGTGCGCTAGTACTTGCGCATCTTACGATCATGCTCCAGTGACGGAATTAAGGACAGTACGTTGTCCTTGTAACGGGGATCCAGCAGTGTGGCCACCCAGTAATCAGCACAAGTTAGAATGTGGGCAACTCGGCGGTCATTGCGGAGCCACTGCAGCATGTAATCGCTCATGTGTGCCAGGCTGCCCAGGAGCAACGAAAAGCTGTCCTCTGTAGGAGGTGTATCGTCTGTGTTCTCTGTATCCACCCAACCACACACCAGTGATGGCCATGAGCTGGTCTGGGTGCCACCCTGCTGTGAACATGGTTCTTCCTCCTCCATCTCCTCCTCCTCATCCTCCACCTCGTCATCCTCCAGAAATGTACCCTGGCTGGACAATTGTGTACCTTGGGTTTGTGGGTGCAGGAATCCACCCTCAGAGCCACTTGGGAATGACTGGCCGGAAACCCTACGAAATGATCCCTATTCCTCCTCCTCCTCCTCCTGTGCCATATCCTATTCCATCATCGCCAGGAGCGTTTTTTCAAGGAGACATAGAAGTGGGGTAGTAATGCTGAGAACGGCGTTATCGGCACTGGACATGTTGGTGGAGTACTCGAAATAGTGCAACAAGGAACACAGGTCTCGCATGGAGGCCCAGTCATTGGTGGTGAAGTGGTGCTGTTCCGCCGAGCGAACACCCGTGCGTGCTGCAGCTGAAACTCCACTATCACCTGCTGCGGCTCGCACAGTCTGGCCAGCATGTGCAAGGTGGAGTTCCACCTTGTGGGTACGTCGCATATGAGGCGGTTAGCGGGAAGACCGAAGTTACGCTGCAGCGCTGACAGGCGAGCAGCAGCAGGATGAGAACGCCAAAAGCACACACAGACGGCCCGCACTTTATGCAGCAGCTCTGACATATTGGGGTAATTTTTAAGGAATCTCTGCACCACCAAATGAGCAGCAGCAGGGTGAGAACGCCGAAAGCACACACAGACGGCTTGCACTTTATGCAGCAGCTCTGACATATCGGGGTAATTTTTAAGGAATCTCTGCACCACCAAATTCACATGCGCCAGGCAAAGGATGTGCGTCAAACCGGCTAGTACAAGAGCTGCTACGAGATTTCGCCCATTATCGCACACCACCAGGATGGGCTTGGGGCTGTTGTTCAAGGCCCTCCATAGCTCCTGCGCGGTGTCGGGTTTGTCCCCCAAACAGATGCGTTTTAAAACTGCCTGCTGTCGTTTACCCCTGGCTGTGCTAAAGTTGGTGGTGAAGGTGCTACACTGACCGGATGAGGAGCTGGTAGAGGATGAGGAAGCAAAGTAGGAGGAGGAAGCAACAGGAGGCAAACTGAAGCGCCCTGCAATCATCGGTGGTGGAAGGACATGCGCCAAACTGCTTTCCGCCTCAGGCCCAGCCGCCACTGCATTTACCTAGTGTGCTGTTATGGAGTTATAACATCCCTGACCGTGCTTACTGGTTCACGTATCCGTAGTCAGGTGCACCTTGCCACAGATGGCGTTGTGCAGTGCACACCTGATTTTGCTTCCTAATTGGTTGTGCAGGGATGGGATGGCTCGCCTGGAAACGTAGTGGCGGCTGGGCACATTGTACTGTGGGACAGCCACTGCCATAAGGCCTTTATAACTATCTGTCTCCACCAGACGGAATGACAGCATTTCAAAGGCCAGTAATTTAGAAATGCTGGCATTCAGGGCTAGGGATCACGGGTGGGTTGGGGGATACTTCCTCTTCCTCTCCAGCATTTGGGAGATGGAGAGCTGAACGCTTCCGTGGGACATTGTGGAGATGCTTGGTGACCCAGGTGTTGGTGTTGCTGGCAAATCCTCTGTTTGCGGGGTGGCAGGTGGCACTGTGACTCCAGAGGTGGATGAAGAGGCCGAGACTGCAGGAGAAGAGGAAGCATGAGGATCCAGAGACCTTTCTTGGTTTTTGAGGTGTCTACTCCACTGCAGCTCGTGCTTTGCACTTGAATGCCTGGTCATGGAGGTTGTATTCAGGTTGAGAACGTTTATGCCTCGCTTCAGGCTCTGATTGCACAGCGTGTAGACCACTTGTGTCTTGTCGTCAGCACATTGTCTGAAGAACTGCCACGCCAGGGAACTCCTTGGAGCTGGCTTTGGTGTGCTCGGTCCCTTGCTGCGGTGGGCAGTAGCAGGCGTACTGTCTAGAAGACGGCCGCTCCGCTTTTGCACCCTGCTCACTCTTCTGCTGTACTGGTGCCTCTGTGCGACCACCACCTCTTCCTCCGAACTACATAGGTCACTCGCATGACCTTGATTCCATGTGGGGTCGAGGGCCTTATTGTCCTCCACATCATCTTCTACCCAGTCTTCACCCCTGCCTTCCTTATCGGTCTGCACACTTTTGAAAGCTCCAGCAGTTGGAACCTGTGTTTCGTCATCATCCGAGACGTGCTTCGATGGTCCTCCCATGTACTCATCTTGAAAGATAAATGGTTGGGCATCGGTGCACTCAATTTCTTCCACTTCTGGGGCAGGGCTAGGCAGATTGCCCTGGGAAACCCTGCTAACAGAGTCATCAAAAAGCAGAAGAGACTGCTGCATGACTTGGAGCTCAGACTGCTTGGCTGATTTGCAAGGGGGTGAGGTAAAAGACTGATGGACATCGGCTGCAGGTGCCAACTGTTGTCTTTCAGCAGGAGACTGGGTGGGAGACAATGTGAAGGAACTGGATCCACTGTCAGCAACCCAATCTACTATCGCCTGTACTTGTTCAGGCCTCACTGTAGTGGAGCCGCAATATTAAATCCCAATATCTTCGCTGATACAGTAAGGTAATCTTCACCGAGCTCTGAAAATAGGCAATATTCCCAAATCCCCCCAGTAACCGGACAAAACACAGTTCTGGGAATCAACTATCTTAATCCCATCACTAACACAATCAGTGGGAGTCTCAGTGCAGAGTTAATCCTTTTTGTGTTGCTGAATCCACACCATGCCTTTTTAATGGGCAATAGAAAATATGTGGCATATAAATTTCACTCATAAATCGGGGTTCATAGTTCCTTGTAACCCCAAAAGGCCTGAGGGGGTCTCCATAGTTCTCGGTCCATAGTCTGTAGGAAGGAAGCTGGCCCTCAGGCTTCTCCAGCAGCCCCAATGACTGTTCAGTCCGTCACACTCACCATTCGTAGCGCCGCATTAGGCCCGACCAAATACCGCTGCAGGTTCTGTCGCCTACTCGCACCTGAGGAAGGGGTTTCACTTAAAGATTTCTTTGCCCAAAATGGCTCTATTTCAAATGTCTGAATCAAACCCCTGTATGTAAAGTGTGTATCTCACACAGCCTGAACCAGTGTGGGCCTTAATTAAAGATTCCTTTCCCCAAAATGGCTGTATTTTAATTCCCTGAATCAAACCCCTGTATGTAAAGGGTGTATCTCACACGGCCTGAACCAATGTAGGCCTGAATTAAAGATTTCTTTGTCTAAAATGGCTGTATTTCAAATGCCTGAATCAAACCCCTGTATGTAAAGGGTGTATCTCACATGGCCTGAACCACTGTAGGCTTGAATTAAATATTGGTACACCAAATGGCGGTATTTCAAATCTCTGAATCTAACCCAAATGTATTAAGGGTGTATCTCACAATGACATATGCAGCAGAGGCTGTCAAATAAACTTTTTTTTTGCCCAAACGGGTGTTTGTTTAATAACTCAATATGGCAGCGATATATAACACAGGAATTTCAAACGTGCTTATGCTGCAAGGCCTGAAATATTGTGTATTTTGCCCAAAAAAGGGTGTTTTATTAATGAAAGAATATAAGCCCTGTATATACAGGGTGTATCTCACACGGCCTGACCCACTGTAGGCCTGAATTAAAGGATTCTTTGCCCAAAATTCCTGTATTTCAAATGCCCAAATCAAACCCCTGTATGTAAAGGGTGTATCTCACACGGCCTGAACCAGTGTAGGCCTGAATTAAAGATTTATTTGCCCAAAATGGCTGAATTTCAAATGCCTGAATCAAACCCTTGTATGTAAAGGGTGTATCTCACACGGCCTGAACCAGTGTTGGCCTGAATGAAAGATTTATTTGCCCAAAATGGCTGTATTTCAATTGCCTGAATCAAACCCCTGCATATAAAGGGTGTATCTCACACGGCCTGAACCACTGTAGGCATGAATTACATATTGGTGCACCTAATGGCGGTATTTCAAATCTCTGAATCTAACCCAAATGTATTAAGGGTGTATCTCACAATGACATATGCAGCAAAGGCTGCCAAATAAACTTTTTTTGCTCAAACGGGTGTTTGTTTAATAACTCAATATGGCAGCGGTATATAACACAGGAATTTCAAACGTGCTTGTGCTGCAAGGCCTGAAATATTGTGTATTTTGCCCCAAAAAGGGTGTTTTATTAATGAAAGAATATAAGCCCTGTATATAAAAGGTGTATCTCACACGGCCTGACCCACTGTGGGCCTGAATTAAATATTGGTGCACCAAATGGCGGTATTTCAAATCTCTGAATGTAACCCAAATGTATTAAGGAAAAAATGTAAAAATGTTTTTCTTTGTAGTATATATTGGAGGTGTGGTGATCTCCATGCAGTCATGCACACCTGACCAGTTAGAAGTATACAGTGGGCTCAGCATGCATGTTGGTACTTGCATCCCTGGATCCGATGGAAGCTGATATGGCACCGGACGGGGTTAAAAGCAGAGTGTGCCTGGCGTGCATGCTGTACCTGCGCTCCCTGGACTTTGTGTGGCTGTCATGGCCCATAACAGGTAGGAGCTAGTGCTAGGGACCACTAATAGAGGCGACCTTGACGTGGTGAGCGGCTTATTATGCTTTGGCCAAAATGTACACTAATGCCTCATTCAACATCCAGCATAGAGGCAGGGCAGAGTGCTGGTTGCAGAGTGCTATTGCATTTGTGTTTTTGCAAATATATTAAGGGTGTATCTCACAATGACATATGCAGCAAAGGCTGCCAAATAATATTTTTTTGCCCAAACGGGTGTTTCTTTAATAACTCAATATGGCAGCGGTATATCTCATAAGGCCTGACCCACTGTAGGCCTGAATTAAAGATTTCTTTGCCCAAAATGCCTGGATCAAACCCCTGTATGTAAAGGGTGTATCTCACATGGCCTGAACCACTGTAGGCCTGAATTAAATATTGGTACACCAAATGGCGGTATTTCAAATCTCTGAATCTAACCCAAATGTATTAAGGGTGTATCTCACAATGACATCTGCATCAAAGGCTGCCAGCTAAAAAAATTTTGCCCAAACTAAATTTGACAGCAGTATATAAGCCTGTAATTTCACACGTGCTATTGCCGCAAGGCCAGAAAATAGTGTTTTTTGGACAAAAAAGTGTGTTTTTAGAACCCCAGAAAATGATGGCTGTATATCTAGCTTAAATTGCCCTCTGACTAATCCAGATGTATATTGCCCAAAAAAAATAGATTTTCAATGTCCCAAAAGCTCAGATGCAGTGCTGGTGCACTGAGCTTACATAAAATGGCCGCCGCCCACCTAACTAACAGACGGATAAAGTTATTATTTTTTGGGTCAATGGGCTCAGGGCAGGGTAAAAAGATTGTGCCCTGCACCCACACAACTATTTTTATGTAGATCGCTGAGTTAGAAATCACCTGTCCAACAGCATCCTCTCCCTACACTAGTAAGAGCAGAGTGACGTGCAGCGCTACGTAAATCAAGCTTATATAGAGCTTAGGTCACATGCTGCTCTGGCCAATCACAGCTATGCTATTAGTAGGCATAGCTGTGATGGCTTCTAAGGTCAGACAGTTAAACGCTTGTTGATTGGCTGCTCTGCAGCCTTTCAAAAAGCGCTGAGAAATCGCTGAACACCGAACCTGAACTGGAACTGAAATGTTCGGATTCGGGTCCGGGGTCCAAAAATCCTAAAGTTCAGTACGAACCCGAACTTTATATTTCGGGTTCGCTCAACCCTACTAGTATTCCATGTTATCATTCAGAGATCATCTATGCTTGGAGGCACGCCCAGCCTCAGCTCCTCACTTCTCACTCCCAGGCTGAAAGCTTTCACTATTCCAGTGATTGCTATTGTACACTTTCCCTAAGATTGTTTTCTGTCAGACACTGCTACTCCCATCCACCCCCATTCACAGCCCAACACACAATGACATTCTAGTCTGTCTGTAAGGGCGGCTCCCTGTCTGTTACAGCACTGATTGACTCATTAAAGCTGTCTATCGGCCTGTGAGCCAATCAGGGCAAGCCCTCCTCCCCACTTCTTCTCATAGTTATGTGAGCATCCTTCCTATTCCTCCCTCATACTATTTCCCTTGAAAATGCTCAGTAAAATGGTGCTGCATAGTGTTTTACTGGGAAATTCATATAGAATCCAGTTAGTTACAAACGTATTCGCTCATCTGTCAGTTGGAAGCCAAAATTTGGGGGAAAATCATAATGAATTAGATTATTTTACAATTGATTAGATCGTCTTTAATGTGTACCACCACATGCTGTATGCTTTTATGCAACTGCTCACCAAGTTGATTCACTGAGAACTACAGATGTACCATGGTTAGCCCTCCCGCTGTTAACTCAAATTTCATAACTCATTTCATTATCTTGAGACAAAAACTATTGAAAAGCAATTGAAGGTGTTTGCTTAGATTAGATAACCAAACTCAGAAATCTCAGAAAAAAGCTCACAGACTGTCTAGGCGCTCAATATGGTCAAGGTCACAAACTGAGACACTTCCTGTTTCATAGCTATTTTTATGAAACTTGGTCCCACAGTGACATCTAGAGGCCACAAATAACATTGAAGGTGTTGCAGTATTTTGTCTGCCATTTTGTTTTCTTCCATCTTGTCTAGCTACAAGTACATATGTGCTTAACAAAATTACACAGTCACATCACTTTCTTATGACCTCCAGCTAATATCTGGAGTAACTGTTGTGTTTAGCATAGACATCTGCTAGATGTGCTGGGAGTGACTCACTAAGATCCTGGTAGGTTGCCACATGTATCTGGAACCTTGCTGACTGCAGTGCATCCCATCCCATCGAGTGAACACGACGATCAATTGGACCAGTACTTGGAAGTGTTAGTCATGCTCTTTCAACAACCAATGTGGTACATTTCTAGCCATGTGACATGTTGTATTGTCTTGCTGAAAGAGCCTCTCTGCCCAAGGGAAGACAATCAGCATGTATATGTGCATGTGCTCTGCAAGGATAGATTCATACACAAATCGGTTGAGAGTGTCTTCCACATGGATAGATAGGCTTAGAGAATGCAAAGAAAAAAATTCCTAGACCATAACGCTTCCACCACTAGCTTGTGTTCTTTCAGCAATGGTTTCAGGTTCATTCATTTGATGAAGCAGAAAATGTTACTTATCAGAGAAGACAAACCTTTGCCAATCAGCGGAGGTCCAGTTCCAATATTTCAGCAAAAATGAAATCCTTTTCTGCCAATGCAACTTCCATATCAGAGTTGTAGTGACCATCATCTGCTTCAGAGCCTAATACCCAGGAGAGTTTCCTGAACTGTTTTTTTTTAGACACGTCTGGTTACCCCTCCCCCAGGTTCATTTTGGTGGTAAGCTGCTCCACTGGTGGTGAGCTTCTCCACAGTAGAGTGTTGGTTTACCCTTGTGCACTTTGGTAGCAGACGTTCACCTCTCACTTCATGTGGTGCTCCGCAGTTTCCACATAGCTTATTCAGAATATGATGCCATTTGTCCACGTACTATACACTTTCACCACAGCAGCCCAGTTTCAGAAATACTGCCACCTTTGGCCAAAAAGCCAATAATTATCTCTTTTGTCAACTCTGATAAATTCCCCTGTTTAGAGCAACAAGGGATATGAGTGCATACAGCCTATCGCACACCTTCTATTCCCACCAAGTAAGCTCACGACTTCCTTCATAAAGCTACAATATTTTTTACTCAAGGCCAAATACCAATTACTTAACAGATGTAGAAGTTACAGATAAAGTTTTCTGGGAAATACTAGCTGTTTCATTAAATATGGCAGGTGCTAGACCTTGAATTCCAAAGTTTTTTTTTGTTTCTTTGAAACTTACCTTAGGAATTTGCTAACATTGGCATTGTGTCCAATTTTATGTGTCTGTTTCAATGTGTTAATGAAGTAGATTACTGTATCAATTATGAATCCATGTCTTTTCTATATTTTTCTTTTGACGCAAGCGCAGTAGAATGTATCTTGATTATAACTGTCTATATAGTCTCATGATTTTCCAATATGCTTTAGAAATACTTTGGAACTGCATGCTGATTTTGTCTTCTTAGGGAACGGCCACATGATTAGGATTGTGCGTTGCGTGAAAATCGCAGTATGCTCTATATTGTGCGTTTTTTCGAAAACGCTCCATAGAAGTGAATTGGGCTGTGTGAAAATCGCAAACATCCGCAAGCAAGTGCGGATGCGGTGCGATTTTCACGCATAGTTGCTAGGTGATGATCGGGATGGGGACTTGTTCTTTATTATTTTCCCTTATAACATGGTTATAAGGGAAAATAATTGCATTCTTAATACAGAATGCTAAGTAATTTAGGGATTGAGGGGGTTAAAAAATAAAATAAAAAAATTATTAAACTCACCTCATCCACTTGTTCACGCTGCCCGGCTCATCTTCTTTCTTCTTCTTTGATGACCTGGGAGGAAAAGGACCTTTGGTGACTTCACTGTGCTCATCACATGGGCCATCACATGGTCCATCACCATGGTGATGGACCATGTGATGAGCGCAGTGACTTCACCTAAGGTCCTTTTCTCCCAGGTCCTTAAAGAAGAAGAAAGAAGAGAAGCCAGGCTGCGCGAACAAGTGAATGAGGTGAGTTTAATTATTTTATTTTATTTTTTAACCCCCTCCATCCCTAAATTACTTAGCATTCTGTATTAAAAATGCAATTATTTTCCCTTATAACCATGTTATAAGGGAAAATAATAAAATCTAGACAACACCTAACCCAAACCCGAACTTCTGTGAAGAAGTCCGGGCTCGGGTCTGTGTACCAAACATGCAGATTTTTCTCACGTGCGTGCAAAACGCATTAAACCACTTTGCACTTGCGCAGAAAAATCGTGAATTTTCCCGCGACGCACCCGCATCCTATCCGGCCCTCACAAGCAACGCCTGTGTGAAAGAGGCCTTAGTTCTCTGGCCATAATATATATATATATATATTTGTGGTCGTGGCTGCGGAAGATGAGACTCTGTGGTGAAAGGAACAGCTGGGTAGCCGATAGTAAACTAACTGAATGGCCGGAGCGTCACCTAACACGGTGAGAAGTGTTTTCAACACTTAAACGGGACACCATGCATTAAAGGTTTAGGATGTTTTGGAGGATACAAAATGGAGAACAAAGTGATCAGACTGCCATTCTAATTGGTCCTTTGTCAATTCTCTATTCCTGAGTGAGGTGCTGGTAAATTCCCCGGGTCTTAAGAAACCATAAAAACTTAAATACATGGCAGCCTTAATGATGGTGCTAGGATATGGCCCAAAAGGATTCCCGTCTAGTGAATTAGATAGCTTTCTGAAGAGGTCGCCTGACACTGGCTGTCTAACCGAGGTGGAACCCTTGCAACTTTTCTGAATACCCCTGAGGGTTGCTTTTACCGCCTGAGACTAAAAAACTGAAGCACTATCCGGATGTTCGAGCATAAAATAATGCTGGACTCCAGCTTAATACAATCTGATGGTATTGTAGGAGAGCTTGAGCTCCGTGTGACAGTAATCCAGAAACGCCAGAATGTACTGTATGTAGTTTTATCAGTGTTGGCCCCGGGATATGAAAGCGAGACAGTGACCTATGGATAAGAGCTTTTGTGGAAGCAATGTGGGAATTTAGTCCATTGTTAGGATATGGAAGGCTGGCAGGATTAGTCCTGTTCGGTCCGCTTCTGGCATTACCTGAAAAAAGCGGGGAGGTTAAAGGGCTTCTGTCACCCCCGAAAAGTCATTTTTGATTTTTGGGCTAATTAAAATCCTTATAGTGCGATTATTCAATATATAGTGCTCTTAACTTTTTCTGTGGCTTCGTTTCTTTAAAAAACGCACTTTTATAATATGTTAATTACCTGGCTACCAGCAAGTAGGGTGGTTGCTTGCTGGTAGCCGCTGCATCCTCATTTTAAAAAAAAAACGCCCCCTCCTCCTGTTTATTGACAGGTCCAGTGAGCGCTCTCCTCCTCTGGCTGGCCCTGTCTGCGTTCCAAATCTCGCGCCTGCGCCGTACCGGTCTTCAGTCGGTGCAGGCGCACTGAGAGGAGGATGCTCGCTCGGCCACTCCTTCCTCAGTGCGCCTGCGCCGGGTGTAAATGTGTCGTCATCGGCGCAGGCCCACTGAGGAAGGAGTGACAGTAGCCCTTTAAATGGTAAAAGGGCATCTGCCGTCAGGTTCTTAGAGCCCTGGATATGCCTGCTGAAGAAATGGAAATTGTAACCCATTGAAAGCCAGACCAACTTGCCCCAAAAAAACATAATCAGGGGGGATCTGGATCTTACCTTGGCGAGTATTTCAACTACAGACTGGTTGTCTGTAATAAAGACGACTGGGGAATTGGCCCAGTGCCTACCGCTAACTTGAGCTGCTGCTACGATAGGATTAGAGTTGAGCGAACACCTGGATGTTCGGGTTCGAGAAGTTCGGCCGAACATCCCGGAAATGTTCGGGTTCGGGATCCGAACCCGATCCGAACTTCGTCCCGAACCCGAACCCCATTGAAGTCAATGGGGACCCGAACTTTTCGGCACTAAAAAGGCTGTAAAACAGCCCAGGAAAGAGCTAGAGGGCTGCAAAAGGCAGCAACATGTAGGTAAATCCCCTGCAAACAAATGTGGATAGGGAAATGAATTAAATTAAAAATTAAATAAATAAAAATTAACCAAAATCAATTGGAGAGAGGTTCCATAGCAGAGAATCTGGCTTCCCGTCACCCACCACTGGAACAGTCCATTCTCAGATATTTAGGCCCCGGCACCCAGGCAGAGGAGAGAGGTCCCGTAACAGAGAATCTGTCTTCATGTCAGCAGAGAATTAGTCTGCATGTCATAGCAGAGAATGAGGCTTCACGTCAGCCACCACTGCAACAGTCCATTGGCATATATTTAGGCCCAGCACACACACAGGCAGAGGAGAGAGGTCCCGTAACAGAGAATCTGTCTTCATGTCAGCAGAGAATTAGTCTGCATGTCATAGCAGAGAATGAGGCTTCACGTCAGCCACCACTGCAACAGTCCATTGGCATATATTTAGGCCCAGCACACACACAGGCAGAGGAGAGAGGTCCCGTAACAGAGAATCTGGCTTCATGTCAGCAGAGAATCAGTCTGCATGTCATAGCAGAGAATGAGGCTTCACGTCAGCCACCACTGCAACAGTCCATTGGCATATATTTAGGCCCAGCACACACACAGGCAGAGGAGAGAGGTCCCGTAACAGAGGATCTGGCTTCATGTCAGCAGAGAATCAGTCTGCATGTCATAGCAGAGAATCAGGCTTCACGTCAGCCACCACTGCAACAGTCCATTGTCATAAATTTAGGCCCAGCACCCAGGCAGAGGAGAGAGGTCCCGTAACAGACAATCTGGCTTCATGTCAGCAGAGAATTAGTCTGCATGTCATAGCAGAGAATGAGGCTTCACGTCAGCCACCACTGCAACAGTCCATTGGCATATATTTAGGCCTAGCACACAGGCAGAGGAGAGAGGTCCCGTAACAGACAATCTGGCTTCATGTCAGCAGAGAATCAGTCTGCATGTCATAGCAGAGAATGAGGCTTCACGTCACCCACCACTGCAACAGTCCATTGGCATATATTTAGGCCTAGCACACAGGCAGAGCAGAGAGGTCCCGTAACAGACAATCTGGCTTCATGACAGCAGAGAATCAGTCTGCATGTCATAGCAGAGAATGAGGCTTCACGTCACCCAGCACTGCAACAGTCCATTGGCATATATTTAGGCCTAGCACACAGGCAGAGCAGAGAGGTCCCGTAACAGACAATCTGGCTTCATGACAGCAGAGAATCAGTCTGCATGTCATAGCAGAGAATGAGGCTTCACGTCACCCACCACTGCAACAGTCCATTGGCATATATTTAGGCCTAGCACACAGGCAGAGCAGAGAGGTCCCGTAACAGACGATCTGGCTTCATGTCAGCAGAGAATCAGTCTGCATGTCATAGCAGAGAATGAGGCTTCACGTCAGCCACCACTGCAACAGTCCATTGGCATATATTTAGGCCCAGCACCCAGGCAGAGGAGGGAGGTCCCGTAACAGAGAATCTGTCTTCATGTCAGCAGAGAATTAGTCTGCATGTCATAGCAGAGAATGAGGCTTCACGTCAGCCACCACTGCAACAGTCCATTGGCATATATTTAGGCCCAGCACACACACAGGCAGAGGAGAGAGGTCCCGTAACAGACAATCTGGCTTCATGTCAGCAGAGAATTAGTCTGCATGTCATAGCAGAGAATGAGGCTTCACGTCACCCACCACTGCAACAGTCCATTGGCATATATTTAGGCCCAGCACCCAGGCAGAGGAGGGAGGTCCCGTAACAGAGAATCTGTCTTCATGTCAGCAGAGAATTAGTCTGCATGTCATAGCAGAGAATGAGGCTTCACGTCAGCCACCACTGCAACAGTCCATTGGCATATATTTAGGCCCAGCACACACACAGGCAGAGGAGAGAGGTCCCGTAACAGAGGATCTGGCTTCATGTCAGCAGAGAATCAGTCTGCATGTCATAGCAGAGAATCAGGCTTCACGTCAGCCACCACTGCAACAGTCCATTGGCATATATTTAGGCCTAGCACACAGGCAGAGGAGAGAGGTCCCGTAACAGACAATCTGGCTTCATGTCAGCAGAGAATCAGTCTGCATGTCATAGCAGAGAATGAGGCTTCACGTCAGCCACCACTGCAACAGTCCATTGTCATAAATTTAGGCCCAGCACCCAGGCAGAGGAGAGAGGTCCCGTAACAGACAATCTGGCTTCATGTCAGCAGAGAATTAGTCTGCATGTCATAGCAGAGAATCAGGCTTCATGTCAGCCACCACTGCAACAGTCCATTGGCATATATTTAGGCCTAGCACACAGGCAGAGGAGAGGTTCATTCAACTTTGGGTAGCATCGCAATATAATGGTAAAATGAAAATAAAAATAGGATTGAATGAGGAAGTGCCCTGGAGTCCAATAATATATGGTTATGGGGAGGTAGTTAATGTCTAATCTGGACAAGGGACGGACAGGTCCTGTGGGATCCATGCCTGGTTCATTTTTATGAACGTCAGCTTGTCCACATTGGCTGTAGACAGGCGGCTGCGTTTGTCTGTAATGACGCCCCCTGCCGTGCTGAATACACGTTCAGACAAAACGCTGGCTGCCGGGCAGGCCAGCACCTCCAAGGCATAAAAGGCTAGCTCTGGCCACGTGGACAATTTAGAGACCCAGAAGTTGAATGGGGCCGAACCATCAGTCAGTACGTGGAGGGGTGTGCACACGTACTGTTCCACCATGTTAGTGAAATGTTGCCTCCTGCTAACACGTTGCGTATCAGGTGGTGGTGCAGTTAGCTGTGGCGTGTTGACAAAAGTTTTCCACATCTCTGCCATGCTAACCCTGCCCTCAGAGGAGCTGGCCGTGACACAGCTGCCTTGGCGACCTCTTGCTCCTCCTCTGCCTTGGCCTTGGGCTTCCACTTGTTCCCCTGTGACATTTGGGAATGCTCTCAGTAGCGCGTCTACCAACGTGCGCTTGTACTCGCGCATCTTCCTATCACGCTCCAGTGCAGGAAGTAAGGTGGGCACATTGTCTTTGTAGCGTGGATCCAGCAGGGTGGCAACCCAGTAGTCCGCACAGGTTAAAATGTGGGCAACTCTGCTGTCGTTGCGCAGGCACTGCAGCATGTAGTCGCTCATGTGTGCCAGGCTGCCCAGGGATAAGGACAAGCTGTCCTCTGTGGGAGGCGTATCGTCATCGTCCTGCCTTTCCCCCCAGCCACGCACCAGTGATGGACCCGAGCTGCGTTGGGTGCCACCCCGCTGTGACCATGCTTCATCCTCATCCTCCTCCACCTCCTCCTCATCCTCGTCCTCCTCGTCCTCCAGTAGTGGGCCCTGGCTGGGCACATTTGTACCTGGCCTCTGCTGTTGCCAAAAACCTCCCTCTGAGTCACTTCGAAGAGACTGGCCTGAAAGTGCTAAAAATGACCCCTCTTCCTCCTCCTCCTCCTCCTCCTCCTGGGCCACCTCCTCTTCCATCATCGCCCTAAGTGTTTTCTCAAGGAGACATAGAAGTGGTATTGTAACGCTGATAACGGTGTCATCGCCACTGGCCATGTTGGTGGAGTACTCGAAACAGCGCAACAGGGCACACAGGTCTCGCATGGAGGCCCAGTCATTGGTGGTGAAGTGGTGCTGTTCTGTAGTGCGACTGACCCGTGCGTGCTGCAGCTGAAACTCCACTATGGCCTGCTGCTGCTCGCACAGTCTGTCCAGCATGTGCAAGGTGGAGTTCCACCTGGTGGGCACGTCGCATATGAGGCGGTGAGCGGGAAGGCCGAAGTTACGCTGTAGCGCAGACAGGCGAGCAGCAGCAGGATGTGAACGCCGGAAGCGCGAACAGACGGCCCGCACTTTATGCAGCAGCTCTGACATGTCGGGGTAGTTGTGAATGAACTTCTGCACCACCAAATTCAGCACATGCGCCAAGCAAGGGATGTGCGTCAAATTGGCTAGTCCCAGAGCTGCAACGAGATTTCGCCCATTATCACACACCACCAGGCCGGGCTTGAGGCTCACCGGCAGCAACCACTCGTCGGTCTGTTGTTCTATACCCCGCCACAACTCCTGTGCGGTGTGGGGCCTGTCCCCCAAACATATGAGTTTCAGAATGGCCTGCTGACGTTTACCCCGGGCTGTGCTGAAGTTGGTGGTGAAGGTGTGTGGCTGACTGGATGAGCAGGTGGAAGAAGAGGAGGAGGAAGCCGAGAAGGAGGAGGTGGCAACAGGAGGCAAAGAATGTTGCCCTGCGATCCTTGGCGGCGGAAGGACGTGCGCCAAACAGCTCTCCGCCTGGGGCCCAGCTGCCACTACATTTACCCAGTGTGCAGTTAGGGAGATATAGCGTCCCTGGCCGTGCTTACTGGTCCACGTATCTGTGGTTAGGTGGACCTTGCCACAGATGGCGTTGCGCAGTGCACACTTGATTTTATCGGATACTTGGTTGTGCAGGGAAGGCACGGCTCTCTTGGAGAAGTAGTGCCGGCTGGGAACAACATACTGTGGGACAGCAAGCGACATGAGCTGTTTGAAGCTGTCTGTGTCCACCAGCCTAAATGACAGCATTTCATAGGCCAGTAGTTTAGAAATGCTGGCATTCAGGGCCAGGGATCGAGGGTGGCTAGGTGGGAATTTACGCTTTCTATCAAATGTTTGTGAGATGGAGAGCTGAACGCTGGCGTGTGACATGGTTGAGACGCTTGGTGACGGAGGTGGTGGTGGTGGTGTTGGTGGTACATCCCCTGTTTGCTGGGCGGCAGGTGCCAACGTTCCTCCAGAGGCGGAGGAAGAGGCCGAGGCGGCAGCAGCAGAATAGGCCGAGGCGGCAGCAGCAGAAGAGGTAGCAGGGGGAGCCTGAGTGACTTCCTTGGTTTTAAGGTGTTTACTCCACTGCAGTTCATGCTTTGCATGCAGGTGCCTGGTCATGCAGGTTGTGCTCAGGTTCAGAACGTTAATGCCTCGCTTCAGGCTCTGATGGCACAGCGTGCAAACCACTCGGGTCTTGTCGTCAGCACATTGTTTGAAGAAGTGCCATGCCAGGGAACTCCTTGAAGCTGCCTTTGGGGTGCTCGGTCCCAGATGGCGGCGGTCAGTAGCAGGCGGAGTCTCTTGGCGGCGGGTGTTCTGCTTTTGCCCACTGCTCCCTCTTTTGCTACGCTGTTGGCTCGGTCTCACCACTGCCTCTTCCTCCGAACTGTGAAAGTCAGTGGCACGACCTTCATTCCATGTGGGGTCTAGGACCTCATCGTCCCCTGCATCGTCTTCCACCCAGTCTTGATCCCTGACCTCCTGTTCAGTCTGCACACTGCAGAAAGACGCAGCAGTTGGCACCTGTGTTTCGTCATCATCAGAGACATGCTGAGGTGGTATTCCCATGTCCTCATCATCAGGAAACATAAGTGGTTGTGCGTCAGTGCATTCTATGTCTTTCACCGCTGGGGAAGGGCTAGGTGGATGCCCTTGGGAAACCCTGCCAGCGGAGTCTTCAAACAGCATAAGAGACTGCTGCATAACTTGAGGCTGAGACAGTTTCCCTGGTATGCATGGGGGTGATGTGACAGACTGATGGGGTTGGTTTTCAGGCGCCATCTGTGCGCTTTCTGCAGAAGACTGGGTGGGAGATAATGTGAACGTGCTGGATCCACTGTCGGCCACCCAATTGACTAATGCCTGTACCTGCTCAGGCCTTACCATCCTTAGAACGGCATTGGGCCCCACCATATATCGCTGTAAATTCTGGCGGCTACTGGGACCTGAGGTAGTTGGTACACTAGGACGTGTGGATGTGGCAGAACGGCCACGTCCTCTCCCAGCACCAGAGGGTCCACTAACACCACCACGACCATGTCCACGTCCGCGTCCCTTACTAGATGTTTTTCTCATTGTTATGGTTCACCACAACAACAAATATATTATTTGGCCCAATGTATTGTATTCAAATTCAGCGGGATATAAATTTGAGGCCTAGTATTTAGGCGCTGGGTGACCGGTATGGATTTAGTGACAGAATTAGACTTGGAAATGCACAGAAGCGTGTGTGTGAAGTTATTCTGAATGACCCTATGTGCACCTTCAATATGATCTACCCTTTTAGGGATAGATTTCAAATAGCTCTGATATAGCAGAAACGACTAAATTATGAAATTGCTAAATTGGGAATTGTATTTCAACCCAGAACAAAAAATGTGCTTTGACGGACACTAAATAACTTTCCCAGCCACAACAGGACAGCGGTAACGAGAGATTTAGCGGGATATAAATTTGAGGCCTAGTATTTAGGCGCTGGGTGACAGGTATGGGTTTAGTGACAGAATTAGATTTGGAAATGCACAGTAGCGGGTGTGTGAAGTTATTCTGAATGACCCTATGTGCACCTTGAATATTATATACCCTTTTAGGGATAGATTTCAAATAGCTCTGATATAGCAGAAACCACTAAATTATGAAATTGCTAAATTGGGAATTGTATTTCAACCCAGAACAAGAAATGTGCTTGAACGGACACTAAATAACTCGCCCAGCTACAGCACTAGGGACAGATTTAGCTGGATATAAATTTGAGGCCTAGTATTTAGGCGCTGGGTGACCGGTATGGATTTAGTGACAGAATTAGACTTGGAAATGCACAGAAGCGTGTGTGTGAAGTTATTCTGAATGACCCAATGTGCACCTTGAATATTATATACCCTTTTAGGGATAGATTTCAAATAGCTCTGATATAGCAGAAACCACTAAATTATGAAATTGCTAAATTGGGAATTGTATTTCAACCCAGAACAAGAAATGTGCTTGAACGGACACTAAATAACTCGCCCAGCTACAGCACTAAGGACAGATTTAGCGGGATATAAATTTGAGACCTAGTATTTAGGCGCTGGGTGACAGGTATGGGTTTAGTGCCAGAATTAGACTTGGAAATACACAGTAGCGGGTGTGTGTGACGTTATTCTGAATGACCCAATGTGCACCTTGAATATTATATACCCTTTTAGGGATAGATTTCAAATAGCTCTGATATAGCAGAAACCACTAAATTATGAAATTGCTAAATTGGGAATTGTATTTCAACCCAGAACAAGAAATGTGCTTGAACGGACACTAAATAACTCGCCCAGCTACAGCACTAAGGACAGATTTAGCGGGATATAAATTTGAGGCCTAGTATTTAGGCGCTGGGTGACAGGTATGGGTTTAGTGCCAGAATTAGACTTGGAAATACACAGTAGCGGGTGTGTGTGAAGTTATTCTGAATGACCCAATGTGCACCTTGAATATTATATACCCTTTTAGGGATAGATTTCAAATAGCTCTGATATAGCAGAAACCACTAAATTATGAAATTGCTAAATTGGGAATTGTATTTCAACCCAGAACAAGAAATGTGCTTGAACGGACACTAAATAACTCGCCCAGCTACAGCACTAAGGACAGATTTAGCGGGATATAAATTTGAGGCCTAGTATTTAGGCGCTGGGTGACAGGTATGGGTTTAGTGCCAGAATTAGACTTGGAAATACACAGTAGCGGGTGTGTGTGAAGTTATTCTGAATGACCCAATGTGCACCTTGAATATTATATACCCTTTTAGGGATAGATTTCAAATAGCTCTGATATAGCAGAAACCACTAAATTATGAAATTGCTAAATTGGGAATTGTATTTCAACCCAGAACAAGAAATGTGCTTGAACGGACACTAAATAACTCGCCCAGCTACAGCACTAAGGACAGATTTAGCGGGATATAAATTTGAGGCCTAGTATTTAGGCGCTGGGTGACAGGTATGGGTTTAGTGCCAGAATTAGACTTGGAAATACACAGTAGCGGGTGTGTGTGAAGTTATTCTGAATGACCCAATGTGCACCTTGAATATTATATACCCTTTTAGGGATAGATTTCAAATAGCTCTGATATAGCAGAAACCACTAAATTATGAAATTGCTAAATTGGGAATTGTATTTCAACCCAGAACAAGAAATGTGCTTGAACGGACACTAAATAACTCGCCCAGCTACAGCACTAAGGACAGATTTAGCGGGATATAAATTTGAGGCCTAGTATTTAGGCGCTGGGTGACAGGTATGGGTTTAGTGCCAGAATTAGACTTGGAAATACACAGTAGCGGGTGTGTGTGAAGTTATTCTGAATGACCCAATGTGCACCTTGAATATTATATACCCTTTTAGGGATAGATTTCAAATAGCTCTGATATAGCAGAAACCACTAAATTATGAAATTGCTAAATTGGGAATTGTATTTCAACCCAGAACAAGAAATGTGCTTGAACGGACACTAAATAACTCGCCCAGCTACAGCACTAAGGACAGATTTAGCGGGATATAAATTTGAGGCCTAGTATTTAGGCGCTGGGTGACAGGTATGGGTTTAGTGCCAGAATTAGACTTGGAAATACACAGTAGCGGGTGTGTGTGAAGTTATTCTGAATGACCCAATGTGCACCTTGAATATTATATACCCTTTTAGGGATAGATTTCAAATAGCTCTGATATAGCAGAAACCACTAAATTATGAAATTGCTAAATTGGGAATTGTATTTCAACCCAGAACAAGAAATGTGCTTGAACGGACACTAAATAACTCGCCCAGCTACAGCACTAGGGACAGATTTAGCTGGATATAAATTTGAGGCCTAGTATTTAGGCGCTGGGTGACCGGTATGGATTTAGTGACAGAATTAGACTGGGATATGGCCAAAAAATAAACAGACTATTGCTGGTTAAATGCACTTGGTGTGACAGCTTCACCCTGATGTAGGCTTTAGCCAAAAAACAACCACACCATTGAGGGTTAAATGCACTTGGTGACAGGCGCAGCTTGCCCCTGATTTAGTATATGGCCAAAAAATGAACAGACTATTGCTGGTTAAATGCACTTGGTGTGACAGCTTCACCCTGATGTAGGCTTTAGCCAAAAAACAACCACACCATTGAGGGTTAAATGCACTTGGTGACAGGCGCAGCTTGCCCCTGATTTTGTATATGGCCAAAAAATGAACAGACTATTGCTGGTTAAATGCACTTGGTGTGACAGCTTCACCCTGATGTAGGCTTTAGCCAAAAAACAACCACACCATTGAGGGTTAAATGCACTTGGTCGCAGCTTGTGCTGGCGCACCACAAGACACAAAATGGCCGCCGATCACCCCAGAAAAATGTGACTGACAAACGGTCTGGGCAGCCTAAAAACAGTGAGCAATTGAGGATCAGCAGCTCAATGATCCACAGCTGCAGATCGATCAGTTAATCAAGTCCTTTGGAGGAGTTAATCTGCCTAATCTCGCCCTACTGTCGCAGCCGCAACCTCTCCCTACGCTAATCAGAGCAGAGTGACGGGCGGCGCTATGTGAGTCCAGCTTAAATAGAGGCTGGGTCACATGGTGCTCTGGCCAATCACAGCCATGCCAATAGTAGGCATGGCTGTGATGGCCTCTTGGGGCAAGTAGTATGACGCTTGTTGATTGGCTGCTTTGCAGCCTTTCAAAAAGCGCCAAGAAAGCGTCACAAAAGCGCGAAGAAAGCGACGAACACCGAACCCGAACCCGGACTTTTACGAAAATGTCCGGGTTCGGGTCCGTGTCACGGACACCCCAAAATTCGGTACGAACCCGAACTATACAGTTCGAGTTCGCTCATCCCTAGATAGGATACATTTCTAGCAATGGTGAAGATTTTAGGGCTTCCTCGTCTGACGATATTTCTGGTGGCCAAGGACCTGCAGACCACTGTCTTTCAAAGATTACAGCAAAGCCGCTGGATGCGGCTGCATCCGAGAAAACAGTGGGGGAAGCAGGGCTTCATTGTGGAACGAACAAGGAAACATTATTCCATTAGGACAAAAATCTATCCCACATTGCCAGGTCAGCTAAGCCTTGTGAATCGAAATGAATGGTTGAGTCCTGTTTGGCAGCCATAGGAAGTAACTGCAGCAACCTGGAAATGAAGGCCCTGCCTTGGGGCATGACTCTCGTGGCAAAGTTTAACATGCCTAATAAGGACTGCAAATCTACCTTGGTGAGGGTATTAGATGTTACTGATTTGGATATGGTATCTTTTATTTTTGCCAACTTTTCTTCCGGAAGCCTTGCTTCCATCATGACAGAATCCAGAATGATGCCCATGAATGTGACGTGGAAGAACCCTATGTTTTTGACTGTACAACTGGAACGTAAAGTTTTGAAAAAAGTTGCAGTAGGGATGCTAGCCTGTCGGGCTCATGACCTGGTTCTTCTATCAAAAGAAAGTCATCTAGATATTGAATAACCATTGGGCAGTGACAATGGTTAACCAAAATCCAGTGCAGAGCTTGCGCGAACTGGTCGAACAACCATTGACTGCTTTTGGATCCGAAAGTCAACCTGTTCCCGAAGTAATACTTATCCATCCATTTGATACCATAAAATTTCCAAAGCTGTGCCTGCCCAGGCAGCAGCTTGAAGGCATCAGCGATGTCTACTTTTGTTAACCATGCCAGCAGGATCAACTGGGTAGCTTCATCTACTGAGGAATAGTGCATGGAAAACTCTTCGGATGGAATCAAAGAGTTAAGACTGGGTATGTGAGAACCATGAGGAGCTGAAAGGTCGTAAATTAAGCATTTTTTATCAGAAAATTTCTTTGTAACAATTCCGATAGGGCTAACCCTCCAGTAGTCGAAAGGAACTGTAGAAAAAGGGCCGATTAGAAAGCCCTTTTGGAGCTCGGACTGGAGCAGGGTACTTACAGAATCAGGATTAACTTAACTGCAGACAGAAGATTATTTCCCACCCAGGTGGACTGACGCAGGGCTACGAGCCCTGTGTGAAAAACCCTGTAAAGCCGGAAAACAAAATTTGGATGAAGGAAGGATTGTGGTGATTCAGCAGAAGGGATGCTAACAGCTCTACATTGAATCCGACTAGTCAGGAGTGCTTTGAAGATCTATGAGGGCATGTGGTTTGGGGGTAAGCCCTGAAGCAAACTGAGCAGACATGGAGAGCTTGACACTTGTTATAAATACAGACTGAGAGATTATAGTTATTATTACAGATTTGACTTTTGCCTAGCAAAACTATGGGTCTACCCAATTTATCCACTGCTGGAGCCTGCCTTTGGAGGCCGGATGGACCAGGGAGAAGAGGAGGCAAAATTGGGGCACCAATCAGACGAATGGAGAATGGACTTTCAAGATGCGCAGGAAGGTGCCTTGAGACCTGCGAAGTGCCGGCAGAAAAGCTCCATATCTAATACAGCCTAGTTGGTGACATGCCTAAACTGAGCTAAGGCGGTGGCAGCTTTGGCTGAGAAGGGGTGGTGGTAGTCATAGAAAGTGAAACCACCATACTTATGCCCCAGGTCTGTGACCCTGTAGAAATAAATGTCCAGTTCCTCCCGTCTCTCTGGCTGGGCAGAGCAAACGATATCCCTGAAGAGACTGAAAGCCTGAACGAATTCTGGTATAGACAGCTTCTTATTTAGACGGGTGTCTTTAGACTTGGGGATTATGGACACATCGCCGCAGGCGATTGTCTTATTCTCAATGGTATCGTGGGTGGCGATAAGTATGGAGGCAAGATTGACATCCCTCCCTACCAAAATATCCTTCCTAATATTCTCGGGAACGAAATCCAGGGGTACTGGGAACCCTACCTGGAGAGAGGCAGCGGGAAGTGGAGGGGACTAAAACAGGTGTGACTGAAGTATCGGCTGTGGAGGTGCGGGACTCGACAGCAAGCAGCCGAGACTGTATATCTGAAACCACACTGCAGATGCTGTTGATGGATGCATGCAACTGTTGCAGGGAGAGTTGGATGGTGGACATAGACACTTGATCCTCAGCAGGAGCTGATGTGCTGGTAACCAAAAGTCTATATAGTTCAGCCTTCCGAGCGGAATTAACCTAGGTACGGCCCAGCTTCGCAGGGACATGCAGCTAGCATGGTAAACATAGTAACATAGTAACATAGTACATAAGGCCGAAAAAAGACATTTGTCCATCCAGTTCGGCCTGTCATCCTGCAAGTTGATCCAGAGGAAGGCAAAAAAACCCTGTGAGGTAGAAGCCAATTTTCCTCACTTTAGGGGAATAAAAATTCCTTCCCGACTTCAATCAGGCAATCAGAATAAATCCCTGGATCAACGATATCTCTCTAGTAGCTATAGCCTGTAATAATATTACGCTCCAGAAATACATCCAGGCCCCTTTTGAATTCCTTTATTGTACTCACCATCACCACCTCCTCAGGCAGAGAGTTCCATAGTCTCACTGCTCTTACCGTAAAGAATCCTCTTCTATGTTTGTGTACAAACCTTCTTTCCTCCAGACGCAGAGGATGCCCCCTCGTCACAGTCACCGTCCTGGGAATAAATAGATGACGGGATAGATCTCTGTACTGACCCCTGATATATTTATACATATTAATTAGATCTCCTCTCAGTCGTCTTTTTTCTAAAGTGAATAACCCTAATTTTGATAATCTTTCAGGGTACTGTAGTTGCCCCATTCCAGTTATTACTTTAGTTGCCCTCCTCTGGACCCTCTCCAGCTCTGCTATGTCTGCTTTGTTCACTGGAGCCCAGAACTGTACACAGTACTCCATGTGTGGTCTGACTAATGATTTGTAAAGTGGTAGGACTATGTTCTCATCACGGGCATCTATGCCCCTTTTGATGCAACCCATTATCTTATTGGCCTTGGCAGCAGCTGCCTGACACTGGTTTTTGCAGCTTAGTTTGCTGTTTATTAAAATTCCTAGATCTTTTTCCATGTCAGTGTTACTGAGTGTTTTAGCATTTAATAAGTACGGGTGACTTGCATTATTCCTTCCCATGTGCATAACTTTACATTTGTCAGTGTTAAACCTCATCTGCCACTTCTCTGCCCAAGCCTCCAGTCTATCCAGATCCCTCTGTAGTAGTATACTGTCCTCTTCAGTGTTAATTACTTTACACAGTTTAGTGTCATCTGCAAAAATTGATATTTTACTATGCAAGCCTTCTACAAGATGGTCAGAGGGTTTAGATTCCGGAACTGAGACAGCGTCCTCGATATCTGATACATGCGACATGACTGCAACTGTGAAGCAAGAAAAATTAAGCCTAGGCGTGACCTGGAACGAACCAGAGCAACCCCGAATTGTGCAATAGAATAGAAAATGAATTGGTTGATAGCTGAGAGCAGACGGTAGCGAACCCACAAGACTGCGGGAGAGCAACTCGGAAGGATGTGAAAGTAAGAAAAGTGACTGGCTATTGGGTGCACTGTTACCTGGGTTGAGATTAGCTAAGACCTGGAGAAAAAAAACCCACAAATGCTAATAACTAGGGAAGGAATTGAATGACGGGACCTTGTGATGACATGTAAACACGAGTACAGGCAGCAACGTAATAGACAATGGAACTTGACTAATGACCTGCCGGACAGAGGCCCGGTTGTGAGATGAGCTATGTGGCCTGGTTGATGGACCAGGCTAATTACCTAGAAGCGTAAACCTGTGTGTGTGGCAGGTTAACCCTGAGAAAATTTGTACTACGTGGCCTGAGTAACGTGATAGGCGGTTAACATTAACAAATGTGACCTGGTTTTCGTGGCAGGTTGACCCTTAACGATTTGATCTAGATGGCCTGGAACAGGCAGTGGACATTAACAAACGTAACCTGGCAGGCATGGCAGGTTGACCCTAAACAAACTGTACTACGTGGTCTGAGTAACGTGGCAGGTGGTTAAACATTAAAAAAAGTAACCTGGCCGACGTGGCAGGTTGGCCCTGAGCAATTTGAACTACGTGGCCTGAGTAACGTAACATACTGTAGCTATTAACAGACGTAAACCTGAACGACGTGGTAGGTTGACCCTAAACGAATCGTACTACATGGCCTGAGTGGAGTGGCAGACAGTTAACAATAGACAAATGAATACCTGGCCGACGTGGCAGGCTGACCCTATGGAAAATTAACTATGTGGCCTGAGAACTTGCCAGGTAGTTGGAATTTGAAACGTAACTTGGCCGACGTGGCAGGTGACCCTAGTCGGATGAAAATGAAATGACCTGTTGGGAAAAAACCTGTGAATGCAGAAGGTACAAGCATGAAATAAATGTGAATTTGAGCAGAACAAGCAGAGATGAGGACCGTACTTTTGACCTAGACAGAAAACGAGGAGGCAAAGAGGGGTTCGTTGAACCTGTTGAGATTACTGTGAAGGCCGCAACAGCTGAAGGTAACAGGCAAAGCACAGGAAGAATATATTACGGTAAGAATGTGAGCTGTATTAATTTGTTTATAAATATATACATTGATCTAATTGCAATAAGGAGACACTATACACACTCATTATATATACAGTTGTGGCCAAAAGTTTTGAGAATGACACAAATATTCGTTTCGCAAAGTTTGCTGCTAAACTGCTTTTAGATCTTTGTTTCTGTTGTTTCTGTGATGTAGTGAAATATAATTACATGTACTTCATACGTTTCAAATGCTTTTATCGACAATTACATGAGATTTATGCAAAGAGTCAGTATTTGCAGTGGTGGCCCTTCTTTTTCAGGACCTCTGCAATTCGACTGGGCATGCTCTCAATTAACTTCTGGGCCAATTCCTGACTGATAGCAACCCATTCTTTCATAATCACTACTTGGAGTTTGTCAGAATTAGTGGTTTTTTGTTTGTCCACCCGCCTCTTGAGGATTGACCACAAGTTCTCAATGGGATTAAGATCTGGGGAGTTTCCAGGCCATGGACCCAAAATGTCAACGTTTTGGTCCCCGAGCCACTTAGTTATCGCTTTTGCCTTATGGCACGGTGCTCCATCGTGCTGGAAAATGCATTGTTCTTCACCAAACTGTTGTTGGATTGTTGGAAGAAGTTGCTGTTGGAGGGTGTTTTGGTACCATTCTTTATTAATGGCTGTGTTTTGGGGCAAAATTGTGAGTGAGCCCACTCCCTTGGATGAGAAGCAACCCCACACATGAATGGTCTCAGGATGCTTTACTGTTGGCATGACACAGGACTGATGGTAGCGCTCACCTTTTCTTCTCCGGACAAGCCTTTTTCCTTATGCCCCAAACAATCAGAAAGAGGCTTCATCTGAGAATATGACTTTGTCCCAGTCCTCAGCAGTCCATTCACCATATTTTCTTCAGAAGATCAATCTGTCCCTGATGAGTTTTTTTTGGAGAGAAGTGGCTCCTTTGCTGCCCTTCTTGACACCAGGCCATCTTCCAAAAGTCTTCGCCTCACCGTGCGCGCAGATGCGCTCACACCTGCCTGCTGCCATTCCTGAGCAAGCTCTGCACTGGTGGCACTCCGATCCCGCAGCTGAATCCTCTTTAGGAGACGATCCTGGCGCTTGCTGGACTTTCTTGGATGCCCTGAAGCCTTCTTAACAAGAATTGAACCTCTTTCCTTGAAGTTCTTGATGATCCTATAAATTGTTGATTGAGGTGCAATCTTAGTAGCCACAATATCTTGCCTGTGAAGCCATTTTTATGCAACACAATGATGGCTGCACGCGTTTCTTTGCAAGTCACCATGGTTAACAATGGAAGAACAATGATTTCAAGCATCACCCTCCTTTTAACAGGTCAAGTCTGCAATGCCCAGGACTCCCATCTCTAAAGGCCCCCCTAACCAGAATGCAGCACCAGCTTGCTAGTCCTAGCCAGTCCTTAGTGCCCTGTAAAATTAGCCAACGGAGATAGAGCAAAGGCACTGCAGGACCTGACACCTCATCACATCACTGGCTCTACCCCCACCTCTTGTATGTTGTGTTAGTACCAGAGATGGAACCAGCGATGCGAGGTCAGCTCTCAGGCCGCACACGTTGTCTCCTAGGAGATGGAGGTACACTGTTCCATTTCTAATCAGCGCCGGGGTCACGTGGCCGCAGTCCGGACATGAACCCTGTTGCCGTGGAAACAGGAAGCCCGAGCGGCGAGACTCAGAGCTCGCGGCCCATGTGACCCGCAGTGCCGGGAGGCAGGAAATATGAGCAGAGCCGGCCCGGGAGCGTACTGCGGGTGGCCAAGAAGGGTAACACGGAGGCTGCAGGGTAGGGGGCGAAAAGGAAACAGGGGAGGGGCGGACTTAACCGGGATGCCGGATGAGATTTGCGGTGCCCGAGACGAACCCCTTACCTGGGAAGGCGCGCCGTGAGAAAGGACGTGTTGCTTGAGGTGAGAGGGCACCGGAAGCGCACGCGAGCAGCATGCACCCCCTGGGGGTATATATATATCTAAGCCCCTCCCACAAATGCAGGCTGAGAAAACTAAGCCTTCTAATATATATATATATATATATATATATATATGTATATATAACTTTAGTTGTAGCTAAGGAGTGACCAGTTTTCAGCGCTAACACAAGCATGGCATATAATTGTATTTCTAAACAGTACAAGATAATTACAATGTAGTACAAGGAACAAACATAGCAAGGGACATATGGGTGACACCTCAAAAGGCTTTAAAGGGAACCTGTCACCAGGATTTTTTGCATAGAGCTGGGGACATGGGCTGCTAGATGGCCACTAGCACATCTGCAATACCTAGTCCCCATAGCTCTCTGCGCTTTTATTGTGTTAAAAAACTGTTTTGATCCATATGCAAATTACCTGATATGAGTCCTGTATCCGGAGATGAGTCAAGCGGAAAGGAGCCCAGCACCGCCCCGCGTCCTCCTAATCTCCTCCTTGCTGGCTGACGTCACAGAGCTGGAGCGCCGAAATCTCGCGATGCGCGAGCTAGCGCATGCGTAGTTCGTTCCCTGTGCTGATGCCAGCACAGGGAATGAACATGATGCCGACACTGCGCATGTGTTAGCTCGCGTATCGCGAGATTTCGGCGCTCCAGCTCTGTGACGTCAGCCAGCAAGGAGGAGATTCGGAGGATGCGGGGCGGTGCTGGGCTCTTTTCCGCTTGACTCATCTCCGGATACAGGACTCATATCAGGTCATTTGCATATTGATCAAAACTGTTTTTTAACACAATAAAAGCGCAGAGAGCTCTGGGGACTGGGTATTGCAGATGTGCTAGTGGCCATCTAGCAGCCCATATCCCCAGCTCTATGCAAAAAATCCTGGTGACAGGTTTCCTTTAAGGGACAGTTTTAGACATTGCAGACTAAAACCTCATTCTCACGTTAGTGTTCCACGGACGTGTGCTGTACATGTTCTCCGCGGATTTTATCTTGCTATGTTGGTTCTCTCAGAGATTCTGGTATATTTTGTTGCAAAACCTCACAGTCCCTATATAAGTTGATGGGTTCCAACCAAACTGTTTAAAAATATATCCATCCATCATAGCTGTCATGTCTCCACTGAACAGAAGCCATAACGCTAGTCTGAACAGCATCTTGATTTGTTCATTTAGCTAAATCTAAATGTCACCAATTTGACATATCATTATATCTACATTTACATTAGACTTCTAAAGGCTTGTTTACACAAATGTATGGGTTCCGTTCTGTGCATTGGGGCCGCAATTTGTGGTCCGCAATGCACGGAGAACGTTCGTGAATCCTCCGGGACGGATCCAGACCCATTCAACTTGAATGGGTTCCGCATCCCTCTGTTCCACAAAAAGATAGTACATGTTCTATCTTTGTGTTGAACGGAAGTACCGAATGAAACCCCACAGAAGCACTCCGTAGTGCTTCCGTGGGTTTCCGTTCCGTGCTTTAGTTCCGCTCCACTCTGCATCTCCGGATTTGCGGACCCATTCAAGTCAATTGGTCCGCATCCGTGATGCGGAATGCACACGGAACGTTGTCCACTTATTGCGGATCCGCATATGCGGTCCGCAATACAGCAACTGAACCTATACGTTTGCGTGAACAAGCCCTAAGTATGATCCTACCAATAATACTACACAAAAAACTCTAAGTGATAAACTCTAATCATAATCACTTTCAGGTTTACATGTTTTACATGGTTTTGGGCACTTCTTTGGATAAATGATACAAATACCTAATTATTTATGCAGTATTTATCTTAGTGATTTCTCCTAAAAATCCCTATCATTTAGAGAAAACAATCACAGAGAGAGTAATTGTGTCATCTTTATCTCTTTTATTGTTTTTGTTTTTTTCTTTTACTCGGCTAGATTTATTGTAAGTAGAATGGGTACTGCAGCACAACCGTAAATCTCTGCTTAAAAGCTAGTTTTGCATACACTGAAGGAATCATTATCGCTTTATGAATATTTTCATGCTGTTTAACAAATATGGCACCACACCAAGATTATGAACGCAGCATATGTATTCCAGGAACCATCAGTAAAAACAAGTCATTTTGGATGGGGTTTATTAAACTTTTTTTTTCTTCATTTATTTTTGCAAAAACCTAACAAAAAAATCATGTAATACATAAAAGGTGATGATACCAGTACTGGTACAGGAACAGACCATTCTTTAGTGAGAGATTTACTAAAATAATACCCGCAAACTCTCCAGACATGTCTGTTTTAGTAAATACTTGCATTCCCCATGAAATAGCAATTCTGGAACATCTATTCTTATGACTCTATGTTATGCCATTCCTTTCCTATTCCTATTAGAAGTTTATAAATTAATTGCAAGCAGCTTGTAATGAAGGTCTAGTTAGGTGTTTCCAGTTGGGGGGGTCTGTCCCTGCACAGTCTGACATTATACAATCAGTGCTGCTACCTTTATTGCAGATTGCTGGCAATTTCTTCATAAACCTCTAGCAGGAGTAATTTAAGTACAGTCCTGATCAAAAGTTTAAGACCACTTGAAAAATTGCAAAAAATCATATTTAGCATGGCTGGATCCTAACAAGGTTCCAAGTAGAGCTTCAACATGCAACAAGAAGAAATGGGAGTGAGACAAAACATTTTTTGAGCATTCAATTTAATGAAAACAACGAATAAACTGAAACAGGCTGTTTTTCAGCTGATCAAAAGTTTAGGACCAAACCTCCAAAAAAAAACTAAACCCGCCCAAAACAGAAATCCAACTTCCAAACATGAACTCAGTAATGAGTAGCTCCGCTGTTATTGTTTATCACTTCCAAAATTAGTTTTGGCATGCTTGATGCAAGCGTTTCCATGAGGTGAGTGGGAACATTTCTCCAAGTGGTGAAGACGGCCGCACAAAGGCCATCTACTGTCTGGAACGGTTGTCCATTTTTGTAAACTTACCTTGCCATCCATCCCCAAAGGTTCTCAATTAGATTTAGATCAGGGGAACACGCAGGATGGGTCAAAAGGGTTATGTTATTCTCCTGGAAATGTCCCTTGTCCTGCGGGCATTGTGTACTGTAGCGTTGTCCTGTTGAGAAACCCAGTCGTTACCACACAGACGAGCGCCCTCAGTCATGAGGAATGCTCTCTGCAACATCTGGACATAGCCAACGGCCGTTTGACGCCCCTGCACTTCCTGAAGCTCCATTGTTCCACTGAAGGAAAAAGCACCCCAGACCATTATGGCGCCCCCTCCACTGTGGCGCGTAGAAAACATCTCAGGTGGGATCTGCTTGTCATGCCAGTAACGTTGGAAACCATCAGAGAATAAAACTTTCTTCCACCTTTGAATGTCCCATGTTTGGTGCTCTCTGGCAAAGTCCAAGCGAGCAGTTCTGTGGCGTTCAAGGAGACGAGGTCTTTGAAGACGTTTTTTGTTTTTGAAGCCCTTCAGTCTCAGATGCCGTCTGATGGTTATGGGGCTGCAGTCAGCACCAGTAAGGGCCTTAATATGGGTTGAGGATTGTCCAGTGTCTTGACAGATATCCAATTGGATCCTCTGGCTCAGTTCTGATGACATTTTTTGGGGGTCTTCAACTTGACTTTTTTGTTCCATAACCCTCAGGATCATTTAAGAAATTCCAAATTACTGTCTTACTGCGTCCCACCTCAGCAGCGATGGCGCGCTGTGAGAGACCCTGTTTATGCAGTTCAACAACCCGACCACGTTCAAAAAGGGAGAGTTTTTTTGCCTTTGCCATCACAACGTGTGACTACCTGACAGAAAATGACAATGAATCCACATCTTTGCACAGATTTGCCGTTTTAAAGGCATGTGGTCCTAAACTTTTGATCAGCTGAAAAACAGCCTGTTTCAGTTTATTCATTATTTTCATTAAATTGAATGCTCAAAAAATGTTTTGTCTCACTCTCATTTCTTCTTGTTGCATGTTGAAGCTCTACTTGGAACCTTGTTAAGATCCAGCCATGCTAAATATTATTTTTTTGCCATTTTTCAAGTGGTCTTAAACTTTTGATCAGGACTGTATGACACAATATAGAGTCATGAGAATAAATTCCCTAGTATTGTTATTACATGAGAAATGCAAGTAGTTACTAAGACAGACATGTTAGGAGAGAGGTCCTGTTTAAGAACTGAAGGTACCTAACACCCATAACACGTGTATTAGGCTAGGTGCCACCTTATTTTGCATCCAGTTGAATGGTGTAGTTTTTTACTTTTGTCAAATTTACATTTAAAACCATTTTCTGTCCTGTTGAAGAAAACAGTGCAAATTGATCATGTTTTTATTCATCTAAGGATGGCCTTACACTTTAGATATCAGCCAACATCTATCCTTTTCAACACTAGGACCAGCATTAGGGAAGCAAATGGGGAACTCCCCAGGGCCCCATCCATGAAAGTCCATATGATATTAAAGGGAAACTGTCACCTCTGCTATGCTCCCCTGGACTGCTGATTTCAGTGGGCTGTCACTTCTGGTCTAGGAATCAGTACTTTTACAGTACTGACAGGTTGATACCTGCGCATTTTGTGAGACAGGGGAATCTGATGGGACTTGTCTTCACTCCTTCCACCACCACCTGATTGTGACTGATGGTTTCTTTTCTGTGCATAATGAGAAAGAAACCCACCAGTCATGCATTGTAGTAATGTACATAAAAAAGTCAGACTGACTGGCGAAAACGCATTGGGACACCTGCATGTCCCCAACATGTAGGAAATAAAATTGTCAGTATTTGGCTGTGGACACAGGCTGCAGTAACTGATTGTGATTGTATCTCACTGCCTCTGCAGCACTGTGTAAGGGCTCATTCATACAGCCGGTGTTCAGCCGCGCCCATATTGCAGCCCGCAGGTCCGCAATATGTGGGCACCCGACATTTGCACCCCGCAATCCGGAAGGTCGTGAAGAAAAAAGTAATGGAACCCCACAGAAGCACTAGGGCGTGCTTCTGTTTGGTTTCTGTCCGTGCCTCCGGACCACAAAAAAATAGAACATGTTCTATTGTTTTACGGTGAGGATGGATCAAGTAGAATGGGTCTGGACCCATCGTGGCAGCTGCACGAATGGTGCTCATGCTTTGGGGACCACAAATTGCAGCCCCAATGCACAGAATGGCCGAACAGCGGCCGTGTGAATGAGCCCTTAGGCTGAGTTCACACTTGAGTTATTTGGTCACTTATTTCGATCAGTTATTGTGAGCCAAAACCAGGTGAGGGTCAAGAACACAGAACAGGTGCAAATCAAATCATTACACCTGATCTCTGTGAAGGAAATAACTGACCAAATAACTGAAGTGTGAACTCAGCCTCAGAGAGTCAGAGCGCAGACAGAAGTCAAGGAGTGTCAACCAAGCCTGTAGATATCAGAAGGGTCTGACCTCCTCCTGGCTCAGCCTCAGACTTTTGAAAATGTATGATGTTCTGTATCTATAAGGGCTTGTTCACACGACCGTTGATCCTCCATGCCCGTGGGGCTGCCGCATGCAGATCATGACCCCTTTCACTTGAATGGGGTCCACGATCCATCCGTTCCGCAAAAAGATAGAGAAAGTTCTATCTTTTTGCGGTGAGGAGGCATGGAACGGAACCCAAGGAAGCACTCCATAGTTCTTCCATAGGGTTCCGTTTTGTGGTTCTGTTCCGTTCCGCACTGCATGTCTAGATTTGCGGACCCATTCAAGTGAATGAGTCCGCATCCGTGATGCGGAATGCACATGGCCGGTGCCCCGTGTGTTGCGGATCCGCCGTATGCGGGCCGCAATACAGCAACGGAGGGGTAACGGTCGTGTGAACAAGCCCTAGGGCTGAGTTCACACTTCAGATATTTGGTCAGTTATTTCCATCAGCTATTGTGAGCCAAAACCAGTAGTGAAGCTTACACAGATATCAGGTAGAATGGGAAGATTCAGTGTAAAATATGCACCAAAAAACAAATAAGCTTCTTATGTCTCTTTATCAAAAATACTTCACATTATAGTCCATACTTATCGATAAAGTCCTGTATGTATACGGTCCTTCTAAGGTTCAGCACATGTGGTGCCTAGCAAGCATGTCATACTATTATCGTAAAAAAAATAGAACTTGTTCTATTCATCTTGAATGGGTCCGGATCCATCTGTGGTAGCCGCACGGATGTTGCCCATGCATTGGGGACCGCAATGCACAGAGCGGCCAAGAAACGGCTGTGCGCATGAGGCCTTACAAAGATATTGGCATACATTTATTTTGTTACTGTGGCCATTTTTGACAAAGTTACAACAGGAAGATCATCCACATTAGCTGGCATCCTTGAATTAGTGTCTTATAAACTGTTAGATAAACTACAACTTTGATATCGAATGAACACGTTGACAGAATGACATTTTACCGTCAGTATCTCTAAAGGTAATTCAAAAGTGGCACATGGTTTTGTCATATGCATGGGCCCATAGGGAACATATTTCCAACATCAAAAAGGTTACATACACAGTGTTTCAAAGCACTTTATGGGTTTGACATTTATGACCACACAAAGGGTTAACCCTTACAGTAAAGGGGAAAATTTAAGAAGAGAGTTATCAAAACATTAGATAACAGAACATTCTGGACAACTAAAGAGAATGACTTTAGAAAATGATTTGCATTTTATATAAAATGTTTTTTTTTTTTTTTTGCAAATTCACATGTTTATGCAAAAAATTATCAATTTTCAGACACGGTTTACATATGTAGCCAATAACCCCCTATTTAATCATCTATATTTACTAATTAAAATTAGATACTGAAGCATTTCCAGCATGTCTTATGACACTATGACACAGTTTTGTGTGTATGATATTTTGATGTCTACGATATAAGCAGATGTCACTGATCAGGGAGCAGTGCCTGTGCTTTATGTGAATAATCTGGACCTGTGTTATCTGTATATATAATACTATATATACATATATATATATATATATATATATATATATATATTCATTACACTTAGTGGCCCAATCTCAGTGTGAAAGCTTGGAAGGTAAACTGCAGGAAGAATGCAGGGAGAGTGCATCCCTAGTGCATCAGTAGTCATAGTTAATCCATTCTGTAGGTACTGTGATATCAGTATTACAGGCTGGTGTAATTTATCTTCGTCTACATCACTGTGCAGTGCACCAAAATTCATATCTGATCCCTTCTGCTAAAAAAAAAAAGAAAAGCATACAGCACCCTTCAGTAAAGCAAAAAAACCAAACAGTCTGCGCCCCCGCAGGAGCTGTGTCCAAATGGCTCCTTAGGCCTCATGCACACGACCGTTGTGTGCATCCGTGGCTGTTGTGCCGTTTTCCGTTTTTTTTGTGGACCCATTGGCTTTCAATGGGTCCGTGTAAAAATCGGAAAATGCACCGTTTGGCAGCCGCATCCGTGATCCGTGTTTCTTGGCCGTGAAAAAAATATGACCTGTCCTATTTTTTTCACGGCCAACGGTTCACGGACCCATTCAAGTCAATGGGTCCGTGAAAAAACACGGATGCACACAAGATTGTCATCCACGTCAGTGATCCGTGTCCGTGATCCGTGTCCGTTTTTTCCTATCATTTCAATGGCAAACTTGACTTAGATTTTCATGTATGTGGATCCTCCAAAAATCAAGTAAGACCTACGGACGAAAAAACGGTCACGGATCACGGACCCCGTTTTTGCGGACCTTAAAAAAAAACGGTCGCGTGCATGAGGCCTTAGTGGAACAAAATAAAGAAATGGAGGCGGTCCTACTTGTTGCTAGGGATGTTGCTAAGCTCAGACAAAGACATTGCAGCCTTCTCATTGGCCAACAAGCAAGAAGGGAGGTTACTGATGAAAAAAATCTAGAATATTCGAAATTACGAATATATGTCACTATATTCTAAATATTAGCAAATTTTTGAAGTGTCGATATTTGTGAATAATATTCGCAATTCGAATATTCGTGATCAACACTAGTGATGACCACTGAGCAACAGCTGAGAAAAGGGAAGTGGTCATTAACCCTATTAACACTGAATCAAGAGAAATCAAGGAGGCTGTTAAATTCCTCCATGCTCAGCCAATCTCCTTGATTTGGTGACATCAGTAACCTGAGGGACCGTGACAGATATTACACCGCCCTTTAACCGCCTCCGGACTGCTTAACGCAGGATCGCGGTCCGGATGTGGCTGTCCCAGGCAGAGTCATGCATATACATGTCATCTCGCGAGACGAGAGACTTCCTGTGAATGCGCGCACACAGGTGCAGCGTTCACAGGATCGGAAGGTAAGCGAGTGGGACTACAGCCTGCCAGCGGCGATCGTTCGCTGGCAGGCTGTAGATGCGATTTTTTTAACCCCTAACAGGTATATTAGACGCTGTTTTGATAACAGTGTCTAATATACCTGCTACCTGGTCCTCTGGTGGTCCCTTTTGCTTGGATCGACCACCAGAGGACACAGGCAGCTCAGTAAAGTAGCACCAAGCACCACACTACACTACACCCCCCCGTCACTTATTAACCCCTTATTAACCCCTGATCACCCCATATAGACTCCCTGATCACCCCCTGTCATTGATCACCCCCCTGTTAGGCTCCATTCAGACATCCGTATGTGTTTTACAGATCCACGGATCCATGGATCGGATCCGCAAAACACATACGGATGTCTGAATGGAGCCTTACAGGGGGTGATCAATGACAGGGGGGTGATTACCCCATATAGACTCCCTGATCACCCCCTTGTCATTGATCACCCCCCTGTCATTGATCACCCCCCTGTAAGGCGCCATTCAGACGTCCGTATGTTTTTTACGGATCCATGGATCGGATCCGCAAAACACATACGGACGTCTGAATGGAGCCTTACAGGGGGGTGATCAATGACAGGGGGATGGTCACCCCATATACACTCCCTGATCACCCCCCTGTCATTGATCAGCCCCCTGTAAGGCTCCATTCAGACGTCCGTATGTGTTTTACGGATAGGATCCGAAATGGGGTCATTTGTGGGGTTTTTCTACTGTCTGGGCATTGTAGAACCTCAGGAAACATGACAGGTGCTCAGAAAGTCAGAGCTGCTTCAAAAAGCAGAAATTCACATTTTTGTACCATAGATTGTAAAAGCTATAACCTTTACCCAAACCATTTTTTTTTTAACCAAACATTTTTTTTTTACCAAAGACATGTAGAACAATAAATTTAGAGGAAAAATTTATATATAGATGTCGTTTTTTTAAAAAAAATGTTACAACTGAAAGTGAAAAATGCCATTTTTTTGCAAAAATTTCGTTAAATTTCGATTAATAACAAAGTAAAAATGTCAGCAGCAATGAAATACCACCAAATGAAAGCTCTATTAGTGAGAAGAAAAGGAGGTAAAATTCATTTGGGTGGTAAGTTGCACGACCGAGTAATAAACAGTGAAAGTAGTGCAGTGCAGAATTGTAAATAGTGGTCTGGTCATTAAGGGTGTTTAAGCTAGGGGGGCTGAGGTGGTTAATACTAAGGCACAGTAAGTCTATCTGTAAAATAACAGATTAACTATGGTCAATTCAGCAGTTGAAAGAGATGCATGTGGCGATTACACTCAACCTTCTGTCTCCTTATGCTCTCCCTACAGTTTAAAAAAACTCTCCCTACAACCTCCCTGCACTGTCCCTGCACTTTCACTACCCAATATTCTGCTTTCAGCAACACTGTCCCTAGCGCATGAACGCATGCAACGTCTCTCTCTATGCTCATCTCACAGTGATATGGCAGAGATCGTGCAGGAATGGGTTTTTATAGGGTTGTGACATCACAGGAGAATGGCTAACAGCAGATTGGCTGGCTTCACGGCATTATGGGTGAATTCCTGGGCTTCTTACTTTTACTGTGTAACATATGCAGCTGCCATTTTAGAAAGAAACTAATTTGTTACCACAAAGCGCAAGGAAATTCAGACTTGTGATGAACTGAATTTTTCCTAAACTTCTGATCGAATTCCACTTTGGATGCTTTGATTCAATCAACACTATCAAATCAATTTTACCAAAAACCCAAAAAGTTTTCCAATTGGCCTGAAAATTGGTGTATTATATTCTGATGTCTCCTAGGACACAAATTTTCTCTCTTGTCTTTTTATTTTAAAGAACTCCCGCAAAAAAAAAATATTCTCTGACCTGCTAGAAAGGTACATAATGTAATCTGTAGTGAAAATAATTTTCTTACCAGTACCTATATTTGTGAGTTATCAGCAATCAGACTCTTCAAATCACACAGCATCTTATATGTGGACAGGAAGTTAGTTTATGTATTCCTATAGGAGCCTCAATGTCAATGTCTCATAGGAATGAATAGAGAAGTAACTGACTTCCTGTCCTGTGACAGTTTGAGATCAGAGAGTTGGTCACATGACAGCTAAAAGTTAGACAAGAGGAGATAACTCACAAATACTGTCACTGATGAGAAGATTACATTCACTACAGATTACATAATTCACCTTTCTAACAGATCAGAGCAAAAAAAAATTTGAGGGAGTTCTTTAATGTTTTGTTTTTTATTATCTCCCCTTTTAAAGCGCTCTTTAACGCAAAGACAGCAACATATTTTTGTATGAGAAAAAAAACTGTGATTTGTAATAAACAGACTGTCCAAAAAGGCATGAAACCACTCTATACACTGCAATTTAAACATTAAAATATGATTATTTGCGCACTTATAAACGGTAGAAAAATTACAACAGGTTTTTGGCAAAAAAAATACAGGCCCAATTAATTGTCCCTGACTGTAACCAAACTATACACTGCTATTGACAAACTAAAATAGGATTATTTGTGGACTTATAAACTATAGAAAAATTGCAATTTTTTAAAAAAATAAAAAATTAGAATTGCTCAGGGTATGCTGTGAAATATATACGGCTGTTAATGCTAGACCAGCCAATATCCTCCCTCCTGATTGGCTGTCAGCCTGACTGCAAAGCATTATAGGCTAGCCTCCAGGCCAAGGGCCCGCTTGGGATAATGTGATCATGTGTCTTCATCTTCAATGCCTTGTTTCCTTCGCTAGTGTCCTGAATTTTAAAAGTAAACTGACGGGCACTGTTTTTGAGATTCGTCAACAGCGACTCAACAAACTTTGGAAATCATTTTTGTGAAATTTTTGAGGAATCCAAATATGTTTAGATTCCATTTGCTCATCTCTAATCACTGCTTAAAAGTTGTGTCTACAGAACAGGAAATGTAAAAAAAACTTACATCTGTATTTGCCTAGCTCCAGGCCATCCAGGAAATAAATGCTTTTGCAGTGTGCTTCTATAGCACAAAATTAATAATGGACCTTTTGCCTCACATGACTCTGAATATCCTGACATTTTTTTGTCTGAATAAATTGCTTAGGCCTTTTTTATATCTTCATTTATGCAGATCTGGCAAATTGTTCCAGCTGGAAACATACTGCCGGATCGGTCACTATAATGGGGACGGGTGGAAATGTTCTGGCAGAGACAGCCTGGTTAATCTGCTTAACGCAGTTGTGAAACAGGCCTTAACAAAGAGGGATGGGGTGGCTTTACAGACATTGAGAACTTGAGAGCATATTTAACCCCTTAGTGCTATTTGACGAGTATACCTGTCATGGAGCAGTGTTACTTTGCGCTCCATGACAAGTATATACAGCATGGCTAGAAACTGTCACCATGTTTTACTACATGGTGGCAAAGCTTGGATGATAGCTGTCACGGACAGCTCATTATTACAGCTAGCCGGCCGGGGACCTGTGAGCGCACACCCAGGTTGGCGATCGCTGTGATTGGTCCATGAAGTCTCATGGACCAATCAGCGCTGGTTTTATTAGCCAGCACATGTCTTGAGGGAGGTGCGCTGTAACAGAGACTGCAGCAGCGCTCCAACAGCCACCTACTGTTATAGGCTGTATGGTCCACACTGTTAGAGGCTCTGATCATCCCTCCAATGGACCAATCAGAGCTGGAAGGCATCAGGGATTCGCTGTGACAGCCATCCCAGATGCGAACCTTTCAGCATGTAGGTGGTGACAGAGTTGTGATTGGCAGCTGTCACAGACAGCTACCAATCACAGTTTGCCAACCCAGGGCCAATCAAGATGGTCCTTGGTTGGCCAATCAGGGGAGTCTGGGTAGGTGACTTCACTCTCTCTGATCACCTCAGTTCTGTCAGAGAGGATATTAGAGAGGGTTATTTTCACTCAGAGCTCCTGTCAGAGTTGCACCAATCGCTAAAATCGCTATACACACCCCATTCTCCTCCCATTACTTTCCAGTGAACCCCTTCCTGCTTCCATATTTTTATTTTTATTTTCAGAGCAAATATTTTTTTACCCAATTTAAATATATATATACATATATATATATATATATATATATATATATATATATAAATATATTTAGTGCCGTTTAGTTTTTAAATTTTGTTAGCGGCCCTTTATTCCCCCATCATCAGCCTCACTGGCTAGCATCCACCAGTCCCTGACCCAGTGGGCCCCAGTACACCCAGTGCTCCTGCCAGTCGCACAAAGCTGGAGTGCTGCTTACCCCATTTTTTGCTTGCCAGTCGCACAAAGCACTACATATCCCCCCTTCTGATCGACATCAACATAGTAGGTATGCCCAGCATTCCTATCAGAGTCGCATCAAAAACTATATATTTTCTAGGGGCCTCCCCCCTCACCCCCTTTCCTATTGACATCCCGGCTGCCAGTCACTGACACAGTTTTAGTGTTATTTCAGTAGGTACGCCCAGCACCCCTATCAGAGTTGCATCAAGAACTACATATTCTATTCCATTTTTTTTTTCCATACAGAAAAACTATTTTGGTTAGTACTGTTTTACCGTTATTTTAGTAGGTACACCCAGCACCCCTATCAGAGTCGCATCAAGAACTATATATTTTCTGGAGGGCCTCCCCCCTCACACCCCTTCCCATTGACTAATGACCATCAGTCACTGACTCAGCGAACCCTAACCCACTCATATATAAATCTTTTTTAGTTACAGTTTTTCTGTTATTTTTTGGTACACACAGACCTATTGCCAGAGTTACACCAAGCAATGCATATTCCTAGTGGGGTTTTTTCTGCCATTGACACTAACCACCGCCACCACTGACCCAGTGAGCCCAAATCCCGCTCCTATTTTTATTTTGGAGCAAATTTGCTTTATATATTAAAAATATTTCAGTTAGTACCTTTTAAAAAAAAGAAAACTATTTAATCTTCTACAGTTACTGGATTGTTATGTCGTTTACAAAAATTCTAATTTGGCACATCAAAGGCAGTTTGCTGCAGAGCAGGTGTACGCCATGATTTGTTCAGACACTGAGTCTGCAAGTAAAGGTGAAATTCATTTTATTGCATCATCATCATCTTCAAATGAATCCGATGGACCCCCAAGAAGGCGCCAAAGGGTTGATGATCAGTCATTAATCCAATCAAATTAACCTATTTGTGAACCCCCTATAATTATGTGGCCCAGGTACCCGACTTTACTGCTGATGCGGGTATACATGTAAATATGACTGGGTTTATAGAAGTTGATTTTTTCAAGCTTTTCTTTACTGATAATTTTATTGATGGTTGTGCAAACCAATTTGTACGCAAACCAATTCATTGACATGAATCCTACAACATTCCATGCCCAGAAATGGACCCCTATTAATGCTGCGGAGATGCGTACATTTTGGGGCATTGTATTAACTATGGGCCGGGTAAAAAAAAACATCTATAAGAGCATACTTGAGTACAGATGTACTTTACTACACCCCAATGTGCAGTGCAGTCATGTCTAGAATGAGATTTGAAGCCATCATGAAATTTATACACTACAATGATAATACCAGACACCCCAAGATGATCCCAATTTTGATAGATTGTATAAATTAAGGCCCATAATTACCCAATTAAATTCTATGTTTGCAGAAATATATACCCCTGAAAAACATATTGTTGTCAACGAATCCCTAATGAACTTCAAAGGAAGGCTGCATTTTCGACAGTACTTGCCTAACAAGAGGGCAAGATACTGCAGAAAAAAGTATAAATTGTGTGAAAGTTAAACTGGCTACACACATCGCTTTAAAATATACGAGGGGAAGGATTCTAAAATAGAATCCCCAGAATGTTCCACCACTCTTGGAATAAGCAGAAAAATTGTATGGGATTTGGTTCACCCATTGCTGGATCAAGGATACCACCTGTACCTTGTGTAAGCATCCAAAGGGTGAGGTTATTGATGGTAAGTATGTGTCACTGAGGCTGCTGCTCTCAGTGATGTAAATCCCGGAGGTAAATGGCAACCAGTGATGTTAGATTGCTGAGTTTGTGGTAGCTGGAATTTGGGTCCGGGATTTAGGAGTGACTGAAGAGTTTGGGTGGGAAGGTCACTCCCATACTCCATCTCCTGTGTTACCACCTCACCCAGCTGGAAGCTAATTTAAAAGACTCACTGTCAGTGTGTGGTTGGTGTTGGTCTGCAGAGGACTTAGGAGCATTCATCTCCACAGTGTTCCTGAGAAGGGAAAAGACAAGATTCTGCAGAAAGGTGACTCCTGTATTTTTGCCTGTGTAAAATTTGAACTGTTATATGACACATGAGGGCTGAAGATAAGTGCTTTATGTGACTGAACTTTGATGGGCTGAAGCCAAGCCATCCTGTTGGAACAAATTTGAGTTGTGTTTTTTCCAATAAAACCCTTATGTTGCATCCAATCCTGCTGACTGCCTACCATTTGTACAGCTAACCTCCACATATGGTGTCGGATGCGGGCAAGTGGTTGCTAAGGGTAACGGCTGCATAATTTTTTTTGCTCTGTAATCTGCTTACGTCCTGGATAAAGGCTGCTACATTGTTGCCCAGTGAGACTCCTGCCATTGAGGAGCTGGTTAAGCAGTTTGTGCAGGTCAGTGCTGCCCAGCAGGAAACCAACCGTCTGTTGCTGGAACAGATCGCAGTCCTGAGAGAGAGTGTGTCAGCTCAGCCAAGGAATATGGAGGAGTTAGCTGGGACTGTGAATGTAAAAAAGGCAGTGCACCGCGCTTTGCAAAAAATGACCCCAGATGACGACAAGAGGCCTATTTGGCGGTGTTTGAAAGGATTGTGGAAAGGGAGAAACTCCCTGCGGCTGAATGGACTGAGGTTTTGGCGCCTTATTTGACTGGGGAGCCGCAAAAAGCATATTTTGAAAATAACAGCAGAGCAGGCCAAAGACTATGATATCCTTAAAGCAGAAATCATGGCCCGGCTGGGAGTCACCTTATCTGTCCGTGCTCGCAGAGTCCATGAATGGCGGTTTGAAGAGAAAAAACCGCCCCGCTCTCAAATGTTTGATTTGTTACACCTTGTGCGCAAGTGGCTACAACCTGAGACACTGAGTACAGCAGACATTGTCGAACGAATCGTGCTCGACCGCTATGTGAGTGGACTTCCTATGGACATTCACTGCTGGGTTGCTCAAGGAGACCCCAAAACCCTGGATCAATTGGTTTCACTTGTGGAGCGGTTTACGACTACCGAGACCTGTCTGAGGCCTGAAGGCAAACCACAGCAGTTCATGGGATCCTCTGGTGGTCGTCGACAGAGAGCAACCTCCACAGCCATTTCTACCTCTGAGCAGGAGGACCTAGCCAACAGACAAAGCCTGGGTGGCTCCCCCCGGGGAAAGAGGTTTTTCATTCCAAGAAAGGTACCCTCCCGTTCTGAAGCCCCACTCGAAGGCCAACCTAAGGTCCGTTGTTGGAAGTGTCAGCAACCGGGGCATATTGCAGCACACTGTTCCCAGGGGGAGGAGCCAATGGAGTGTGGTGCCACCTGCCGCCTCTCCATGTTTGCTCATCCTGTTTGCAGTGCTACACCCCTGCAGGAACCAGGTCCCCAGGAGCGTCAACTCCAGGTAAACGGGGTAAGTGTTGTGGCCCTTTTGGACTCGGGTAGCCTGGTCACCCTCTTGTGTGCTGCTGTACCCCATGACCTGGTCATCCCTGAAAGGCGGGTGGGGGTGGTTTGTATCCATGGGGACACTAAGCATTATCCGCTGGCCAAAGTGACTGTAGGGACTGGCTGCGGGACAGTGACCCATGAAGTGGGTGTGGTACCAGACTTATTACATCCATTGATTGTGGGACGTGATTGTTGTTCTGGGATCTCTGGTCTCATTCCCACTGTAATGATACGCCTGTTGCATGTTCACCTTCTTTCAGCCCAATTCCTTTAGGGGGAGAAGCCCAAACAGATGCTGTAGGGGTGATTAATGAGGTATCAGACAGTTTTCCCCTTGCAGTATTGGCTGGGTATGAGGGTGAGGAGTCTAACCCTGAGCAGAATGTACCGGACTTGGAAGTGTCTCGGGAGAACTTTGGGACTGCTCAGTTACGAGACTCCACCCTGAAACGTGCATGGGAAAATGTAACTGTACTAAATGAGGTACCTCAGGAGCCTAATGCTGATCAAAGGTTTCCTCATTTTGCTGTCAGTGATAATTTACTGTATCGTGTTACTAAGATGCGTGATGAAATTGTGGAGCAATTGGTGGTACCCATACCTTATATAAGGATGGTCCTTGATATGGCCCACACCCATTTACTTGGGGGTCATCTGGGGACTGATAAAACAAAGGAAAGAATCCTGCAAAGGTTCTATTGGCCAGGTTGTTACCAAGAGGTTGAAAGGTTTTGCCAATCCTGCCCAACCTGCCAAGTAACGGCTCCTGGGAGTCACTTTCGGAGCCCCTTGGTTCCCCTGCCAATAATTGAGATTCCATTTGACAGAATAGCTATGGATTTGGTGGGGCCGTTAGTTAGGTCTGCCCGAGGCCACCAGTATATTTTGGTAGTGCTGGACTATGCCACTAGGTATCCTGAAGCCATTCCATTGCGGAATACCTCCTCCAAGTGCATTGCTCGGGAGTTGGTTCATATATTTTCCAGAACTGGCCTACCAAAAGAAATACTGACTGACCAGGGTACACCTTTCATGTCCAAAGTTATGAAAGAGCTTTGCAACCTGCTGAAAATTAAGCAGCTAAGAACCTCTGTATATCATCCCCAAACAGATGGCCTTGTAGAAAGGTTCAATAAAACCTTAAAGGGGATGTTGAGAAGGGTAGTAGAAAAGGATGGGAGGGACTGGGATTGTCTGTTGCCATATCTCATGTTTTCCATCCGAGAGGTCCCCCAGTCCTCCACTGGCTTCTCTCCATTTGAGTTATTATATGGGAGACATCCCAGGGGATTGCTGGATATTGCCAAGGAGACTTGGGAGAGTGAGGCTACCCCTTACAGAAGTGTGATAGAACATGTGGCCCAAATGCAAGATCGCATCAGCAGCATTATGCCCATCGTGAGGGAACACATGCAGAAGGCCCAAGAGTCCCAGAGCAGGGTGTACAATAGAGCGGCCCGGGTGAGGCAGTTTAACCCTGGGGACACGGTACTAGTGCTGGTTCCCACGGTAGAAAGCAAATTTCTGGCCAAGTGGCAGGGTCCTTTTGAAGTAGTAGAAAGGGTTGGAGAAGTCAATTATAAAATACATCAGCCTGGGAAGAGAAAGCCCATCCAACTCTATCACATCAATTTAATCAAACCTTGGAAGGATAGAGAGTCCCTGGTAGCAGCCACAAAACCCCAAATGGATTGTCACACAGATATTGAAAAGGTTGCAATAGGTGACACCCTGTCCAAACCCCAAAAACAAGAAACCAAGGAGTTTCTACAGCAGAACAGGGATATCTTTACAGACCTGCCAGGCACTACAGATGTCATTCAGCATGAGATAGTCACTGACCCCAAGGTAACGATAAACATTAAACCATACAGAATCCCTGAGGCTCGGAGACAAGTGGTCTCTGAGGAGGTAAAGCGTATGTTAGCTCTGCAGGTTATTGAGGAATCCAAAAGTGGGTGGTCCAGCCCCATTGTATTAGTGCCTAAACCAAATGGGACCTGGCGGTTCTGCAATGACTTCCGCCGTCTAAATGAAGTCTCTAAATGCGATTCCTATCCTATGCCCCGGGTGGATGAATTAATTGAAAGGTTGGGACCAGCTAGGTATATTACCACGCTTGACCTCACCAAGGGGTACTGGCAGATTCCCCTATCAGAGGAGGCAAAGGAAAAGACTGCCTTCTCCACCCCAGACGGGCTCTTTCAATATACCAGGATGCCCTTTGGGTTACAAGGGGCACCCGCCACTTTCCAGAGGGCAATGGACAGGGTCTTGGGGCCCCATAGAAGGTACACAGCAGCATACTTAGACGATATTGTGGTCTTTAGCACAGACTGGGAATCCCATCTAGGTAAGGTACAGGCCGTACTGGATTCCCTCAGGAAAGCTGGCTTTACTGCTAACCCGGAGAAGTGCGCTATTGGGTTGGAGGAGGCTCGCTATCTGGGGTATATTGTAGGTAAGGGCACAATAAGACCACAGGTAAATAAAGTGGAGGCAATTCAGAAGTGGCCACAGCCTCGGACAAAAAAACAAGTAAAGGCGTTCTTGGGGATTGTTGGCTATTACCGCAGATTTGTCCCGAACTTTGCCTCCATTGCAGCACCATTAACAGACCTCACAAAAGGGAGAAAGTCAGTAATGGTACAGTGGTCTCAAGAGACAGAAAAGGCGTTTCAGGACCTTAAAAAAGCACTATGCAGTCACCCTGTGCTGATCGCACCAGACTTCTCAAAAGAGTTTATTGTCCAGACCGATGCCTCAGAGGTTGGGTTAGGGGCAGTAATGTCACAAGAGGTAAATGGGGAAGAACACCCCATCATATATTTGAGTAGAAAATTCACCTCCTGTGAGAGAAACTACTCAATAGTGGAGAGGGAGTGTTTGGCAATAAAGTGGGCCCTCGTGGCTTTGCGGTACTATTTGGCAGGTAGGAAGTTCCGCTTGGTATCTGACCATGCCCCTTTAAAATGGATGTGCCGAAATAAAGGAAACAATGCAAGGGTAACACGGTGGTTCCTGGAGTTGCAGGACTTTAATTTTGTGATAGAGCACAGGGCAGGGAAGCTTCATGTTAATGCTGATGCCTTGTCAAGGATTTACTGTCTATCAGGGTCAAGTGCCCAGTCCCCTGGCCTTGGACAGAGGGGGGGGGGATATGTAAGCATCCAAAGGGTGAGGTTATTGATGGTAAGTATGTGTCACTGAGGCTGCTGCTCTCAGTGATGTAAATCCCGGAGGTAGATGGCAACCAGTGATGTTAGATTGCTGAGCTTGTGGTAGCTGGAATTTGGGTCTGGGATTTAGGAGTGACTGAAGTGTTTGGGTGGGAAGGTCACTCCCATACTCCATCTCCTCCATTTGTACGGCTAACCTCCACACTTGACAACTTTTATTCCAATATATCACTTTTTAAGTGCCTTGCCAACAGAAGTAGGGTGGCATGTGGCACAATAAGAAAGAACCAAAAAGGCCTCCCAAAAACTCTGCTGGGGCAAATGCTTAGGGTGTGAGAGAGCAGAGCACTTTGTAGCAAAAGTGTATTGTGCATTAAATATAAAGACAAAAGAGATGTACTTATGTTAACCACAATACACTGTGACATCAGCACCCTTGTACCTGTTAGAGGTACTGACACTGAAACCTCTAAACCAGTGTGCATTCAAGAATATAATAAATTTATGGTGCACCTTACACAGGTTGCATTATATAATGCATTTGTACTTTGCAAAAATGCAGGCCAAGAGGGAACTTTTCTTGAGTTTCAAGAAAATGTAATAAAGGCCCTCATATATGGGGTACAGGTGGAGGCCGGCCCCAGTACCACTTCTACATGTGAGGCAACAAGGATAGTACCAGGACAGCACTTACCCAGTGAAATTTCTCCCTCTGCACAAAAGAGCAAGCCACTAAAATGTTGCCGTGTGTGTTACAAAAATAGTATAAGAAAGGAAACCAGCTATCATTGTGAAACATGTCCATCAAAAGCTGGCCTTTGTATGAAAAGATGCTTAAAAATTTACCATACTACTTTTGATGTATAATTTTATACTTTTACTTTCATGAAACCCTTTCTATCCTTTCCTGTTGCCCAGTGAGAATTAATATTTTCAAAAAATCTTAGTCCACCTCTAAATTATTCCAACTAAATTCAAAGAGGACCTTTCATGGGTTTGTATTAATTGAGATAAAATACCTGGAATTGCGGGTACCCCTTGCTGATGCTGCCACCTCGCCTTATTTTTTAAAATATCGCCCCTGACCACCACTGTGGCCCCTCACAGATTTCGCGCTCAGTATGCTAATACTGAGCATCCGAACAGGGAGGAGGAGATGCCAGGGTTTCTCAATGGGCATCTCCTTCTCCCTGCTGTAGCGCTATCCAATCGCAGTGCAGAGCGTCACAGCCTGGGAGAAAAAACCTTCCTGGCTGTGACTCTCTGCGCTGCGATTGGACAGCGCTACAGCAGGGAAAAGGAGACACCTATTGAGAAGCCATGGCATCTCTTCCTTCTTATTCCAATGCTCAGTACTGAGCACTAAATCGCAGGGACGATATAAAAAAAAAAAATCAGGCAGCATCAGCGGGGGGTACCCTACATTCCAGGTATTTATCTATATTAATCCAAACCCATGAAAGGTCCTCTTTAATGTACAGATTATAATGAAACTAAAAATACAATATACCTCTAGATGAATAGCTTAGTGGGAGGAATTTCCAAAATGTGGTCACTTATTAGCAGTTTCCACTGTGGTGTTACCTCAGGATCTATTCAAGTAAAACATTGTGCCTGAAAACCATTCCAGCAACATCTGTCCTCCAAAACCATATGTCACTCTTTCCCATCTAAAACCCTGCTTTGTGCCAATATATTAGTACGGGGTGTTGCCATATTCAAGAGTAAACAGTTAATAAATGGTGGGGTGCATTTTCTCCTTTTGCCCCTTGGAAAATGTAAAAATATGGGCCTAAAGCAACATTTTCATGAAAAAAAAATTAAATTTTTCATGTTCATGGTCAATTGTTTCTAAATGCCTGTTGGGCCAAAGTGTTCACTAATGCAGAAGTGAGGTCTTTTTTTGGGGGGTATCCACTGTGGGGGGTTCCTTAGGGTTTCTTAAAATGCAACATGGCACCTGAAAATGAATCTACTGAAATCTGCCATCTAAAACCCATTTGGTGCTCCATCCCTTTTTAGCCCTGCTGTGTGCCCATACATAATTTTTTTAGCACATATTGGGGGTTTGCGTATTCAGGGGGAAATCGGGAACAAACTGTAAGGTGCATTTTGTCCTGTTACCCCTTGTGAAAGTGAAAAATGTAAGTGTAAAGCAACTTTTTCTGAAAAGTTTTTTTATTTTTCCTTTTCACAGCCAAGTGTTTCCCAATTCTGTGAAATGCCTGATGGATCAAAGTGCTCACTACACACCTTGAAATATTCCTTTAGGGGTGTAGTTTCCGGAATGGGGTGACTTTTTTAGGGTTTCCACTGTAGGGCCACCTCAGGGTGTCTTCATATGCAACATAGCTTCTAATTACCATTCCAACTAAATCCGGTCTCCAAAAGCCATATGTGATCCTTCCACTCTGAAGCCTGCTGTGCACCCATACATCAGTTTTTGAGCACACGTGGGGTGTTGCTTTATTCAGGAGGGAAATTGGGAACAAAATGTGGGGTGTATTTTGTCTTGTTACCCTTTGGGAAAGTGAAAAATATAGGTGTAAAGCAACATTTTTGTGAAAAAAAATTCAATTTTCCATTTTTACTGCCAAGTGTTTCTTAATTCTGTGAGACGCCTGATTGGTCAAAGTGCTCACTAGACACCTTGAAATATTCCTTGAGGAGTGTAGTTTCCAGAATGGGTTGAATTTTTGGGGGTTTCCACTGTAGGGCCACCTCAGGGTGTCTTTATATGCGACATAGCTCCCAATTACCATTCCAGTTAAATCCGCTTTCCAAAAGCCATATGGTGGTTCTTTCAGTCTGAAGCCTGCTGTGCAGCCATACATCAGTTTTTGAACACACATGGGGTGTTTCTGTAAACTCCAGATTCAGGGTAATAGTTTTTGAGTTTTGTTTGGCTGTTAACCCTTGATGTGTTTTGAAAAAAAATAGATTAAATATTCCTTAAGGAGTGTAGTTTCCAGAATGGAATGAGCTACTGAGGAAGGGGCAACTTTAAGCCCCGAAACGCGTCTAGCTCTAACAGGACCCCGAAGTTTTAAGGAGTGAGGACCAACAGATAGTGCCGGAACCTCGTACCATACTGCTCAACACCACGATAAGGTTAAAGTATAAGGAATCCGTGACAGCCTACAGCAGAGAACGGGCTGCACATGCCAAACTTTTACCTACGTGGGATTTCAACAACCTGACCGCTCAAAAAAAGTCTGGAGGTAATTAAAAACAAGACCCAGCAGAGCGACGGTGGGCAACGAAGTGGTGAGGAGAACCTTTCCGGTAAGACTATCTTTTTCATTGAATATTTGCTGACAGGAGATTTAACAAGACTTAAATGCTATTAGCCCAGTGGGACTCTACTGGTTGAATATAGAGCGGGACGCCGCTATACCTGTTTGTTGTGGGACTATCACGCCACGGTGCCTCTGTTACCTTGGAGCTTCAGAACTTTGTCAGTGAGTTGGGGAATAACTCGCATTTGTAGTTTTCCCAGTGAACATTCAGCATCTGCGATATGAATGCGGTTTTATTGTGCGATTCTTTTTGTGTGAACAATTTGTGATGTACCTTTTTATTGCAGGAATATGCCATGTCTAGTTTATAACACCCATCTAGATTCAGAGTGCCAGCTACAGTGAGCAAGTGCTGTTTTTATATATATATAGATTTCCAACAGGAGGGCCACATTCTCTCTTTTATTGTTGTTTTTATTGTCTTATACATCAATAAATATTTGAATGATCCCTATATCCTGAGAGTGCCCAGTTCATTTATCACAAGTTTTTACGTTATTTCAGTGGACTGGGTGAGTCCACTTTACTGAGTGCACCTCTGGTTGGTCGTTGTGTGTTCCTGTGCGCCTCATTTACTACTTTTAGTTTCCAGAATGGGTTGAATTTTTTTGGGTTTCCACTGTAGGGCCACCTCAGGGTGTCTTCATATGCGACATAGCTCCCACTTACCATTCCAGCTAAATCGGCTCTCCAAAAGCCATATGGTGCTCCTTCCACTCTGAAGTCTGCTCTGCACCCATACATCAGTTTTTGAGCACACAAAAAGGGTGTTCCTTTATTCGGGGGCATTGGGGAACAAAATGTGGGGTGCATTTTGTCTTGTTACCCTTTGGGAAAGTGAAAAATGTAGGTGTAAAGCAACTTTTTTGTGAACAAAATGCAATTTTTCATTTTCACTGCCAAATGTTTCTTAATTCTGTGAAACGCCTGATTGGTCAAAGTGCTCACTACACACCTTGAAGTATTCCTTGAGGGGTGTAGTTTCCAAAATGGGGTGACTTTTTAGGGGTTTCCACTGTAGGGCCATCTTAGGGTGTCTTCATATGCGACATAGCTCCCAATTACCATTCCAGCTAAATCCGCTTTCCAAAAGCCATATGGTGGTTCTTCCAGTCTGAAGCCAGCTGTGCTGCCATACATCAGTTTTTGAGCACACATGGGGTGTTTATGTAAACTCCAGATTCAGGGTAATAGATTTTGAGTTTTGTTTGGCTGTTAACCCTTGATGTGTTTTGGAAAAAATAGATTACATTTTAAAATCTGCTAAAAAATTTGTAAATTTTATTCCCATTTTCCTTTAATTCTCGTGGGGCACCTAAAGGGTTAACAAAGTTTGTAAAATCAGTTTTGAATATCTTGAGGGGTGTAGTTTCTAAAATGGGGTGATTTATGAGTGGTTTCTAATATTTAAGCCCCAGAAAGCGACTTCATAACTGAACTGGTCCTGAAGAAATTGGGTTTTAGAAATTTTCTTAAAAATGTTAAGATATGCTTCTAAACTTCTAAGCCTTCTAACGTCCCCAAAAAATAAAATGTCACTTTCAAAATGATCCAAACATGAAGTAGATATATGGGAAATGTAAAGTAATAACTATTTTTGGAGGTATTACTATCTATTATAAAAGTATAGAAATTCAAATTTGGAAATTTGCTAATTTTTTCAATTTTTGGGTAAATTTGGTATTTTTTTATAAATAAAATATTTTGACTCAATTTTACCACTGTCATGAAGTACAATATTGTACTTCATGACACTGGTAAAATGGAGTAAAACAAATTCATTTTTATTTATATAAAATATCAAATTTACCAAAATTTTGGAAAAATTTGCAAATTTCTAAGTTTCAATTTCTCTACTTCTATAATATATAGTAATACCTCCAAAAATAGTTATCAATTTACATTCCCCATATGTCTACTTCATGTTTGGATCATTTTGGGAATGATATTTAATTTTTTGGGGACGTTATAAGGCTTAGAAGTTTAGAAGCAAATCTTGAAATTTTTCAGAAAATTTCTGAAACTCACTTTTTAAGGACCAGTTCAGGTCTGAAGTCACTTTGTGAAGCTTATATAATAGAAACCACCCAAGAATGACCCCATTTTAGAAATTACACCCCTCAAGGTATTCAAAACTGATTTTTACAAACGTTGTTAACCCTTTAGGTGTTCCACAAGAATTAATGGAAAATAGAGATGAAATTTCAGAATTTCACTTTTTTGGCAGATTTTCCATTTAAGTCAATTTTTTCCAGTAACAAAGCAAGGGTTAACAGCCAAACCAAACTCAATATTTATTGCCCTGATTCTGTAGTTTACAGAAACACCCCATATGTGACCGTAAACAGCTGCATGGTAAGACGGCAGGGCACAGAAGGAAAGGACCGCCATATAGCTTTTGGAGGGCAGATTTCGCTGGAATGATTTTCAGGTGCCATGTCACATTTGAAGACACCCTGAGGTACCCCCACAGTGGAAAACCACAAGAAGTGACCCCATTTTGGAAACTACACCCCCCAAGGAATTTTTCAAGGCATGTAGCGAGCACTTCGACCCAACAAGCGATTAATAGAATTTAGAAATATTTGGCTGTGAAAACGAAAATTTGTATTTTTTACAAGAGAATGTCTCTTTAAACTCACATTATTTATTTTCACAAGGGGTATCAGAGTAAATTACACCCACAATTTGTTATGCATTATCTCCTGAATATGGCAACACTTCATATGTCATCACATTGCAGAGGCACTGAGCTAACAGAACATTCAAAGTTCTAGTCCCCTTTTGTAAAACAACACCCGTCAAAGTATTCATCTCGGGGTGTAATGAGAATTTTTAGCTTTGTTATGGGTTTTATTAGAATGCCAATTGAAATGTGGAGAAACGGGAAATTAGAATTTTTACTAGCATACAGTTTCAAAGGGTTTCAAAGGGGGTTTAGTTAAAAGTCAACAGAGGTGTGGTAGATTCTAAAACAATCTTTTATGCAAAGACCCGGCTTTGAGGGGCACGTCTCACAATGATGAATTGTGTTTTTCCTGATTCCATTTCTTGCACCTTTTCTGTGGCCTTCTCCGTGTCTCTGTGGGGGGAACTACCCCAGGGAAATGCTGTCCTAGTATTATTCTGCTCTCACTTCCTGTGGCCCTGCTCCCTTCCCCTTCCTATTCCCCAAATAAAAAGTTCTTTATTACTTTTTCTTGAAAGCGCAGGAATTTTCCTCTGTTTCCTGCACTTCTGTATATTACAAAAGCATTATAGAGGGCAATTTGCGTCAGGTGCAATGCCAATTTTTTATACCATGCCCGAGTTTTGCGGAGGGCAGTGTATGGTTGCAGTACCTGGTCTGACAGATCCACCCCTCCCATAAACTTATTATAGTCCTGGATGCACACAGGTTTGGGGACTGATTCTGTGGATCCACAAACTGGAACAGGGGTGGATCTGTCAGCATGTATGGTAGTAAGTACAAAGACGTCACACTTGTCTTTGTACTTAACAAGCATCATGTTATCATTGCAAACTGCCCTGCTTTCCCTCACTCTTATCCTTTTGTCTATAAAATTTTTAGGCAGATGTTTTTGGTTTCGTCTGATAGTTCCGCATGCAACAGTGTCTCTTGAAAACAGGCATTTCAGTAGTGAGACACTTGTGTAGAAGTTGTCAAGGTACAAGTTGTACCCTTGACCTAGCAGCGGGTGAATCAAGTCCCATACTATTTTTCCTGCTATTCCAAGGAGAGGGTGCACTCTGGGGGTTCAATTTTTGAATCTTTTCCCTCATAAACTCTAAATTTATCGTATCCAGGATCACTAAGGGGTGGACAATCTGCATTATTGTTATAATGTAGAAATTTCAGGAGACTTTCGAATCGGGTCCTGGACATAATGGTCTGGTATATTGGCGTGTGATGTAAAAGGTCATTACTCCAATATGACCGTAGTGATGTTTTTTTTAATTATCCCCATATTAAGTATTAGACCCAAAAAAAAAAAAATCTCCAAAGGGGTCGTGGGAGTCCACTGAAGGGGTCTTGCATAGTATGAGTTGGGTGGGCGGCTAAAAATTGATTGGCATAAAGATTAGTTTGCTCCACTATCATGTCTATCAATTCATCAGAAAAAAAAAGGTGGAAATAATCAGCTTCCGAGGACCCTGCAGTGTTCACATTAATGCCTGTAGTGGCCGTAAAGTCCGGCAACTGAGGTACAAAGTTAGTAGCAGAAGTCCAGATGGGGTCATTTGTAGAAGCTCATGCACTGCTAACTCTACTGCGTCTGTGAGAGGGTTCGTCAACTGATGAATCAGAAGAAGAGCTATACACAAGAAAAGATTCTTCTTATCCACTGTCAGACTCTGAGGCTATTATGGCATAAGCCTCATCGGCGCTGTACACCCGTTGAGACATGTTGTAAAATGTATATATATCTATTCAGAAAAAAATAGAAAAAGAAAAGTGCTCCAAAAGCAGCGGAGCTTTATGTCACTGGCGACAGAAATTTGTCACTGCTGGCAAATTCAGTGACAAGGACTGGTCACAGGTAGAAGACAGGGGTTCGGAGGTATGGGGTGGTTTCAAACAGAGCATTTATAAATCGGGGACAAGTACGGACGTCCCCAATATTTTATTTTATTTTTTACTAAGAAAAAAATTGAAAAAGAAAAATTCTCCAAAAGCAGCGGAGCTTTATGTCACTGGTGATAGAAATTTGTCACTGCTGGCAAATTCAGTGACAAGGACTGGTCACAGATAGAAGATAGAGGTTCGGAGGTATGGGGGAGTTTAAAACAGAGTATTTATAATGGGGGACAAGTACGGACGTCCCTAATATTTAATAATTTTTTTTATTTTTATTTTTTAAATAAACATCTAACTTACCCTAAAACGAGAGCTCTAACCCTAATAACTTCCTAACTAACCCTAATGATTTGCCCAAAACAGGTTACTGACAGTATGGATGACAGGGACTGGGGTGCTGATGTACTGTCACTATTGGCAGACAGCACACAGGTACAGGAGACAAATGAGGGTCACAGGGGACTAATGAGGGGTGATGAAGGGCACAGTGGACAAATGAGGGGTGATAAGGGTCACAGGGGACAAATGAGGGGCACTTTTGGTGTGTGTGTCTGTGGTTTTTTTTCCCCACAAGGTCTGCCTCCGATCACTTCTCTGACTGAAATGAGAGGATCGAAGGTGAGAGATAGCGTTCTGTACATAACTCATTGTGATTGGTCCACAGTCAGGAACGGACCAATCACAGTGAATTATGTACAGAAAGCTATTTCTCATCTCCAATCCTCTCATTGCAGCTACAGCCGGATTCCAGAAGAGGAGGAGACATGCGCACACGTGCAAGATCGCACTTTGGGACACTTTGGGACAACAGGATGTGTGGCGGTGATCTGGGGCCGGGACCACTGCTGATCGGTCCCTGGCCGTCAAGGGGAGCTGTTCGGTCCCCGATACAGCACGGTAATTTGCGCTTCAGGTGCGCGATCTTGCCAGGGGAGCATTTAAATTAACGCCGTGCATGTACAGCGTTCTGGCACCTTTTTTCCCGCCGTACATGCACGGCGTTCTGCGCTAAGAGGTTAAAGTTATTACCACATAAAGTGACACATGTCAGATTTGCAAAAAATGGCCTGATCCTTAAGGCTGTGTCATGAAGGAGTTAATTGACTGTATTTCTGTTGTAAAGAATATACATGAAGAGGCTAAACACTTTAAGCTACAGTCAAATGACCATAAATGTTTTGCAGATCCGCAAAACACAGATTCTTGCCGTGTGAGTTACGCATTTTGCGGAACACAAAGGGCCAGCCCTGTATAGAAATGCCTATTCTTGTCCGCGATTGTGGACAAGAATAGGACATACTCTATATTTTTTGCGGGGTGGAGGAACGGAACTACGGATTGGTCTTTATTTAAAATATGGTGTCCTTTTTATCTGTAAAGGGCTGAGATGCTCTAGTAGCACCCTTTGGATTTCCTGTCTTTTCCATCAGACCAGGAGCTGAAAGATTCCTTATCTCTGCTTTCTGGCATAACTCTCTTTATAGCTCAGTTCTTATCTTACTGATAAGAATGTGGCTTAAATATATGTTTTTGACCTCTCAGAAGTTTAGATATAAGATTTTGTTAGATGACTTGTGCAAAGTGAAAGTGAAAAGTACAGTACACAGAGAAAAAGGGCAATTGAAAAAAAGATATTTAGCCAAAAATGTGTAAAAGGCAATAATACAAAAAAATTGCCTCCGAGGGTGTACACCGAATTTTGGGCTTTAGCCCTGGGAGAGACTAGCTTGGGGAAGTCTGAGCAGATGGGTCAGAGAGCATCTGCAGCTTTGGGAGGGGTCAGCCCTGTAACGTCTGTGAAGGACTTCAATCCTGTGAGGAGCCATAGTAATATGGCTTGGCCTGTATGATAACTTCAACCTTGTGAGTAGTGAAGCTTTAGAGACTAAGTGGGTTGTGTGAAACCTTTAGCAATTGGGAGAGCTGTAGCTAAGTTTTGAGAAGCTTCAGCACTGAGAAGAACTGTTACGAATTATGATAGGGAAAGTTGACTACCCTTTGGATTGTACAGTAAGTGGCCTGTCCTTACAGTTCTTTGTAAGCTTGTGGACTAGTGTGTGTGTGTGTGGGCGGGGGGGGGGGAAGGGGGTTAAGGGAGAGTGTGTTAACCCAACAGACTTTTAATGGTAATTCCAAGTGTTGTCCTCCTGAGTGAATAGCAGTTCAAGTGTTGTACGCCCTGTTTCCTGAGTCCTTACGTCCTAACTTTAAACGGACATTGTGGCGCGGCGGGGGTTAATAGGAGCAGGATGCCCGCTGAAATCATTCAGCGGGCATCCTGTCACAACGCCAGGGGGGTCATGTGACCCCCCTATACCAGCGATCGCCGCAAACCGCAGGTCAATTCAGACCTGCGGTTTGCGGCTTTTACCTGCGGCGGCTGTGAGGCGGTGCCATCAGGTCCCCATGCGGCTGTAGGGGGACCCGATGGCATGGAAGGCAGCGCGATGTCTAAGGAAGGCATCGCGCTGCCTTCCGGTGAAGAGCCTGTGAGATCCAGCCCCTGGATCTCACAGGCCGGAAGCTGTATGAGTAATACACACAGTATTACTCATACAGTCAATGCATTCCAATACAGAAGTATTGGAATGCATTGGAAAGGATAAGACCCTCAAAAGTTTAAGTCCCAAAGTGGGACAAAAAAAGTGAAAAAAAGTTGAAAAAATAAAGTCCCCCCCCCCGAAATTTTTTTAACGTTTCAAGTAAAAATAAACAAAAAATAAGTAAAAAATAGGGGAAAAAAAAAAGTATACATATTAGGTATCGCTGCGTCCGTATCGACCGGCTCTATAAACATATCACATGACCTAACCCCTCAGATGAACACAGTAAAAAATAAAAAATAAAAACTGTGCTAAATAAACAATTTTTATCACATGATCTAACCTTTCAGAAGAATGTTGTAAATAACAAAAAATAAAAACGGTGCCAAAACAGCTATTTCTTGTTATCTTGACTCACAAAAAGTGATCCTGGCCGGCAAATTAATAGGCCGAGCAGCGGAAGCATACCGGGCCATTCCAGATGAGCAAATCCTCCTAGCCCGGTATGCCATTACCTCCAACACGTACTGGCGACGCTCACACGGAATGGGTGCACTACAGCAAGTACTAATGGAGCAATTTTTTCTTAATTTTGCTAGGGACATCAAAGACTGGGTCAGGGACCACAACCTAAAGACACTCGAAGAAGCGGCAGAAATGGCCGACAAGTTTTTGGACATTAGGAGGCCCCCCACCAGGATCGGCAACACCTACCCCCCGCTTTCGGGACTTACTTTTCCTCATTCCCGAGCACAGTCACTGGTACCCCAGAGACATGTTCCAGTCCCCTCATAATGCCAGTACCCAGCTCCAGCCCACAACAATACCCCTGCAGATGGGTGCTTCCACTGCAACCAGCCCGGACACTTAAAGACGAACTATCCCCACCTCCGGCCAAGGCCCCGTCACAACCAACACCAAGCTTCACCGGCACCCAGACAAGCTTATTGCCTCCAGGAATCAACAGATCAGGACGCCTACCCTGAGGAAACCTACGACACCTACCCCATGCCTCAATATACATACGACGAATGGGGCTATCCTAATGAAATCTCCCTTGTCCAACAAACAGCACGAGACAACAGAAGGCTTTACTACCAACCCATATGGGTTAATGGGCAACATAAGGAAGGACTCAGACTCTGGGGCTACCCTGACCCTGGTACAACCCAGCACACTGCTGCCAGCCCAGCCGCTAGGACACACGGTAGATGTAAAGGTAGCTTGCGGACAGGTCCACCAAATTAATATGGCCCTGGTCAACCTAGACTGGGGTGCAGACAAAGGGTACATAAATGTGGAAGTCATGCCAGGGCTCTCCACAGATGTATTATTGGGAAATGATCTGGGGCGGCTGGAAAGCCACTTTGTAGCCCCCGAGGAGGACAACACCAACCCTGAGTGCCTAGCATTGACCCAGAGCCAAGCCCTCCGCACCAGGACCCAGGTACACTCTGACCCAGACCCCCCTCCCATAACTGATCCCACACCATGGCCAGACCCCGACCTATTCCAAGACCAGACCCATACTCACCCAACCTAGAAATGGTACAGGGAATGAGCAGAATCAGGAGGAGTAGGCCAATATGCTGACCAGATAGTCTGGAATGGAGGCCTACTCTACCGATCCACCCCAGGTGACGCTAAGGGCCACACAGCTGTCCCTAAACTCCAACTAGTAGTCCTAGCCGTCCACCATCCTGCACTTCTAGCCTTAGCCCACGAAGCTCCACTGGCCGGCCACCTAAGGATTACTAAAGCACTGATCGCCTATCCAAGACATTTTTCGGGCCCGAGCTATCCCAAAAAGTGGCCAAGTATTGCCGCTCGTGCGATCTGTGCCAGTGGGTAGGAAGGCATAACGACTCCTCCAAGGTCCCCCTTCAAACCCAAAACCTCATAGGCGAACCCGTTCAGAGGGTAGCAGTAGACATTGTTGGCCCCCTCAAAAAATGCAGCAAGTCAGGGAAACAATAGATCCTTACAGTGGTAGACTTTGCTACCCGATACCCGAAGCCATTGTGCTCCCCAACATTACGGCCACCACTGTAGCAGATTCACTACTCAAGGTATTCTCTTGAGTAGGGTTCCCACAAGAGGTCCTCTCCGACTGGGGCACTCAGCTTACATCCGAAATACTCCAGCAGGTATGGGTGCTCTGCGGGGTCAAAGCCCTCCATACAACCCCCCTACCATCTTCAGACCAACGGACTCTGCAAAAGGTTCAATAAAACCTTGAAACAGATGCTCAGAATGTTTGTAACCCAGCACACTGACTGGGAATGGTTCTTACCCCATTTCCTATTTGCGTACTGAAAGGTCCCCCAGGAATCTACCGAGTTCTCTCCATTTGAATTGTTATATGGCCGGCGGGTCCGAGGGCCCCTAGATATATTACAAGAGTTCTGAGAGAAAAAAGGAAACCCAGAGGAAGGACCAGCCATTACTTATGTAGTCGAACTCTGGACGAAACTGGCCTGACTCATGGAACTAGCCCAGGGCAACCTGAAGGCCGCCCAAGCCAAACAGAAAGAGCAGTATGATGCCAACACCAGACCCTGGGAATTTATCCCAGGGCAGAAGGTACTGATGCTCAGTCCCACGTGCCAAAATAAGCTACAAAAAGCATGGGAGGTACCCTATGAGATATTAGAAAGGAAGGGAGAGACTACCGACGTTATCGCCAAGGGGGCGCAACAAAAGGTCAAACGCATCAGCCATGTGAACGCGCTCAAGGCATATATAGATCGCACTGAGGACGTAGCGGCAATTTGCACCCCTTCCCATACCGAAGCAGGCGATAGGGCAATCCTAGATTTGCTAGCCGAAACACAAAATGCTAGCAGCCTAGAGCAGATTAAACTGGGCAACCGTCTGAGCCCAAGCGAGCAGAACCAGTTACAAGCAATACTGCATGCCAGGGCCCCCCTCTTCTCAGCCCACCCCGGGGCTACAACCCTGACCAGTCACAAAGTAGAGACCCCAGGCCAAGCTGCCTATGCCAACCTGCCTAACGAGTCCCCGAAGCCGTCCAAAGGCACATTCGAGCTGAACTTGATGAGATGAGAGCCCTAGAAGTAATAGAGCCCTCCAAAAGCACCTGGGCCTCCCTGGTAGTCTTAGTCCCCCCAAAAGATGGGACTACGAGATTGTGTAGACTACTGAAAACTCAATGATAGAACCACGACTGACGCCTACCCAATGCCCTGAGTAGATGAGCTCCTAGACCGATTAGCAGGTGTCACTTGGGTCACCACCCTTGATCTCAGTTGCGGTTACTGACAGATCCTCTTGGCCCCCAAGGCCATCCCCAAATCGGCCTTCATCACCCCATTCGGCTTATTTCAATTTTAAGTTTTGCCATTCGGGGTGAAGAATGCCCCAGCCACATTCCAGCGGCTAGTAGATTAGCTGCTGGAAGGCCAACAGGAATTTTCCTGTGATTACCTGGATGACATAGCCATCTTAAGTAACTCTTTGGGAGAGCATCTGCAACACCTAGATGCAGTCCTGCTTAGGATATAGCAGGCAGGGATGACCATACGCCTCGACAATTGTCATATAGGGATGGCAGAGGTCCAGTATCTTGGCCATAGAGTGGGAGGGGGAACCCAATGACCTGAGCCAGCCAAGATAGAGGCCATTCTCAATTGGCCAGTCCCCCAAACTAAGAAACATGTGTTAGCTTTCCTGGGGACAGCTAGATACTATAAAAAATGCGTACCCCACTACAGCACGACGGCCAAGCCCCTGACCGACCTAACCAAAAAGTCCCCGAGCTGTCCTGTGGCCCCCGAGGGGACCACAGGACAGCAAATTTCTGGTCCATACAGACGCCTCCATGTACGGACTAGGGGCGGTGCTGAGCCAAGTCAACGGCCAGGGGGAAGAACATCCTGTGGCCTACCAAAGTCAGAAGCTGCTGGACCGAGAGGTGGGGTACGCCACCATAGAGAAAAAGTGCCTAGCCCTCGTATGGGCCCTCAAGCGCTTCCAGCCTTACCTCTATGGGCGAGAGTTTACCGTCCTAACAGACCACAACCCCCTGGCCTGGCTCAATCGGGTGGCTGGATATAATGGACGTCTGCTACGCTGGGGCCTTGCCCTCCAACCTTTTAACTTTTCAGTACAGGATCGGCCTGGGAGAGACAATAAGAATGCAGATGGCCTGTCCCGGCAATTTGATGTAACCCTCCACATCTGGCACAAGACCACCTAGCGACCAGTCACAAGGTTACCCGTCAAGGCAACCCTGGACTGGCACTCCAAGAAAGGGGGAGTTATGTGTCCCCCTGTCCCAGGACCATGTTACTTGTCCACCTAAAGAGAAATGTGTTGCATTTCTGTGTATTCCCCACCCCCCAGCAGCCTCACATATCTGAGAGATCGATAAGGAAGTCAGAAATCTGAAGCTTCCCTATCAGATTTAAAGGCACCTGGGAGTGGCTACAATGTTCTATCTGTTTGTGCCCTGCTGTGTCCAGGGGTATATAAGATGTGTGTTTTTTAATAAAAGGAGAACATTCTGTCTAGAGATGGGAACTTTGGATCTTTTTCATGAATCGGTTCATTTGAATCAGTTCATTCAAAATAACCGATTCATGAATTGGATCTTCAGTTCACTTCCTGAGCCGGCAGAAGCAAGTGAACTGAAGATCAATGCGCATGCTCAGTTCATCGAATCTTCGGTTCACTTGCTGAGTCGGTTCTCAAGTGAACCGAAGGTCTGGAGGGACTCGCTCCTGGCAAACACAGCTCTACTGCAGTGAATGCAGTGGAGCAGACTGGGATGTAATTACACTGTATAGTTATTGCAGGGATTTAGATAATTGTCTAAGAGTTTATTAGTTAAAAGAATTTGAGTTAAAAGAATCCTGTCAGCGAGTCCCTGCCAGGCTTCCTGCTCTGCTACATTGCTGCAAGCACCCTGTACACACACAGCTCTGCTACATGGAATACTATACCCCCCACCCACCCGGACGGACTTGTCGGGAGACGGAGCCGCAGAGCAGGAAGCCTGGCAGGGACTCGGATGGTGACACGATTCTTTTAACTCAAAGAATCAAATGAGTCTCTGACTCATTCGATTCTTTTAACTAATAAACTCTCAGACAATTCTCTAAATCCCTGCACAACTCCCCCTGTGCTGTGAGTCAGTGCTGGCTGCCTCTGATTGGTTGGGGGGCGGGGAGGGGCGGGGCTAGATTCCACTGTAGGCTCCTATTACACTGCCTGCTGCTGCCTCTATGCTAATCTGACTGAGCTGTTTCACTCGGATCGGCTCAGTCAGAGGAATCGACTCTTCCCGTTCAGTGAACTGAATCGATTCAAAAGAACGATTCATTCATAATCAGGACATCACTAATTCTGTCTGATTCAAAGAACAAAGGAAGTCGTGTGCACTTATTTGAATCATTACAGTAGGGATCCAGACTGGCTCGTCCTAAGAGAGCTAACCAAGGAAGAAGAAATACAGAAAGCGATCCAGGTTGAAGGAGAATTTTTAAAGGCACAGTGCAAGCACTGTACCCAGACAAGTGAACCCGTTACAATGGTTTTATTTATTTTTTTCCATTGTATTATTGTTGTCGGATGCCACGGGTACAGTATAATGACAGGGAGCAGTGCAATCACAGCTCCCTTTCATTGCAACCACTACTTACAAACAAATGCACTTGTAAAATTCGGCGAAGCAGCCAAATAAAATTTTCCAATACTTTACCCATCACTATTCATGACCTGTCCTCATGATAGATCATCAATATCAGATCAATGGAGGTCTGACTCCTGGCACCCCACCGATCAGCTGTTTGAAGAGGAGGTTGTGCTCATAGGAGGACTAATTCCTCTTCAAGATTACACTCGAGTCTTGGAAGTCTTGTCGGCATATTGTAATTGCAAGTGCTTGTTTTATTCACTTAGAACATTGAATGAAACAAGCACTTGTAATTACACTGCGCCGCTATTCCAAGCAAGGCAATGTGCAGTATAGTCTTTAAAGGGAGTCTGTCATCAGCATTTCACGTTTTTAACCCTTCCCATAGCTTTCTAGCATGCTTACAGTTAATAAAAACGTTACCTTTAGCATCAATCCTGGACTTATAAAACCGTCAAAAAACATCTTTGTAACATATGCAAATGAGGACTCGCAAGTGCCCAGGGGCGGCGTTACCCTCGTAGGTGCCCTGCTAGCTCAGCCTTTTCTTCGCTTCCCCCCGCCCCTTCCTTCCCTTCGCCCGCCCATCCTTTCCCTCTGACCGCCTATCTACTAACTTGTTGTTTCGCTGAGATCCCGCACCTGCCACTCAGTCCGTCGGCCAGCTCATGTGCATTGCGATGCCCATTCCTTGTACGGCATCACAGTAATTATTGCGCATGAGCCGGCTAACGGCGCGAAGCCGGCGCATGCGCATTAATTACTGTGATGCCGCATAAGAAATGGGCATCGCAGTGCGCATGTGCCGGCCGACGGACTGAGTGAGAGCCCCTGGACACTTGCGAGCCCTCATTTGCATATGTTACAAAGATGTTTTTTGACAGTTTTATAAGTCCAGGATTGATGCTAAAGGTAATGTTTTTATGAACTGTAAACATGCTAGAAAGCTATGGGAAGGGTTAAAAATTTTAAATGCTGATGACAGACTCCCTTTAAGAGGCAGTAGCACTCATATGAGCCCCACCTCCACTTCAAACAGCTGATTATGGGATGCCAAGAGTTGGACCCCCACCAATCATATATTGATGATCTATCCTGAGAATAGGTCATCAATATATACTGGCTGCACAACCCCTTTACCCTGTGACAATCTAAAATTGGTCTTGGTGAAGATAACACAGACCTGCAAGCAGTTGAAAATGACTGAAAATTAAACTGATGTCTTTTTAAGGTTGAGTTCTACTATGTGCAAATCTACTAAACCACTATGACTAAAAAACAACTAGATTATTTATTTCAACTAGTGTGTACCTACCATAGGGACTTTAACCATTGAGCCTACTGTGGCACTGCATTTCCTCAGATGAGGTTCTTTCAAGATGGCGATGGGTAACGAGAGACCACAGTAGTCCCATGCATGCGCCATTACTGTAAGTAGCGGAGCATGCATTATAGCCATGTATGAAGCTAGGGATTCATTAGGTATGCAGGTTAAAGGGGTTCTGCAGTTTTTTTAAACTGATGATCTATCCTATGTATAGATCATCAGCATCTGATCGGCGGGGGTCCGACACCCGGGACCCCTGCCGATCAGCTGTTTGAGAAGGCAGCGGCGCTGGCAGTAGTGCCGCAGCCTTCTCACTGTATACCGCAGGCCCAGTGATGTCATAACTAGTATCACTGGCCTGGGTGCGGCTAAGCTACATTCAAGTGAACAGAGCTTAGCCCCGCCCAGGCCCTTGATACTGGTCGTGACGTCACTGGGCCTGCGGTAAACAGCTAGAGGCCGCAGCGCTACTGCCAGTGCTGCTGCCTTCTCAAAACAGCTGATCGTCAGGGCCCCCGCTGATCAGATGCTGATGATCTATCCAGAGGATAGATCATCAGTTCAAAAAAACTGCAGAACCCGTTTAAGTACATGAATGAACTGGGTTCATCCACAACAGGCCGAACCTAGTTTGTTAAACACTAGTCCCTATCCAACATGACAGAGCTTGGTCTGAAGAGACGATTGGCAGATAATCCCCTGTGGCATCATACCCAAGATGACTGAAGGCTGTGATCACTGAGAAGGGTGCTTCAATAAAGTACAGAGTAAAGGGTCTTGAATACTTATGTCAATGCAAGATTTTAGTCATTTTATTTTCAATAAATTGGCAAAGATTTGTAGCATTCTGTTTTCACATTGTCATTGTGAGGTATTGAGTGCAGATTGATGTGGAAAAATGTCGAATTTTTTACATTAGCACAAGGCTGCAACATTACAAAATGTGAAAAAGTGAAAGGGATAAACAGCCAAACTTGGTTAAATGGAAAATTATCAGATAAAATTAAATATCCTGGTTTGTTAACACAGCTAATAGCATTTATTAAATGTCTGATTGTCATTTTGGACATAAAGTATTTTTTTTGTACACAAAATCAGAATAAGGCGATTTCTAGATCCTTTGGTGTTTCAGCCTATATCCACGAGGAATTATTGTATTCTTTCATCATTAATCATGCAATAAATATTGGTGTCATTCTTTCAAAATAGCAATGAGCCAACATTACACTCGACATGATTTATGACATTAGGAAATTTGTAAATCACTTGTCTTGCACTTATTTTTGCCTTAAGCCTAATATTCCTCACCTCCCATGAAATAGAATGGCTCATTGTAAAGGTATGCTTTATGCACTGAAGATATAACATATAGGGGCACATTTATTTAGACTGGCAGTCCCTGCGCTGAAGGTGAATAGCTGTAGTTATATAGAGGTGCCTATCTTTACATAACTTTGGTGTATCCACCACCGTGTTTATTGAGTCTGCTCTTGCAAGTTGAAGACTCAGGACTCAAGGCAGTCGAGAGTATTGTTAAAGTGGGTTGGATGACCTCTCAGCGCTGCCACTTACACCTAATAAGGCCCCTTTACACTACCCGATTCGAGCAGATTATTGCTTATGTTTGTATTAATGCTTTTTAGAGACACACTGCTGCTGTAAAGGTGCTATCAATTACGTGATGAACGAGCAAAACACTCGTTCATTGGTAATAGGTTTGTTGGTGCGGACACCTAAATCTTCATTTGCCAGATTTCAGATTGTGCTGTCTAAACAAACAGCCCTCTGCTGCTGGCAAACAATGATTCTGTAGAGTGAGTACTGTGGAGGGGATCCCTGCATGTAAATGAAGCTTTCTTCTCCACTGACAAGCAGGCTTCCTTCTCGAAAACATCATCTGCTCCATCAAGCAGTGCAAAGGGGCTATAAGAGTGAATTACTTAGAATGATTGTACTCTCTGCAGTGCTGTGTTCTGGTGCCACGGGTTCTGGAATTTTAGCTTTCACTGTTTGATCAAAATTTGTACTGAGAACTTGATGATAAAGGGATTTTTTGGGTCCTCAAAATATTTTTTGAGGGCCAGTAATGTTCTAAAGTAAAAGACGCCTTACTCACCTGCTAAATCCACCACTATTTTAGTGCTTTTTAGTGCTATTTTAGTGATCTTAGTGGAGCTGCACTGCTTGTCTCACTATGGCATTGGCATATCTGACTATCCCATATGATCGCTGTAACTAACGATTGACTGCAGCAATCACATGGAGTAATTGATAAAGTTATCGCTGCAGTACTGGAAACAAAAACCACCATGAGCACAGGAGAGGTGACACTGGGATGGTGGAGGATAGAGCAGGTAAAGGCTTCTTTTATATATTTTAGAACATTCCTGCCATTCATAAAAATTGTTTTGGGTTCTGAAAAAACAATTAAGTTCTGACATTTTTCTAAGCACAATAGTTCACTGTAAATTTGGAGGTATGGACAGTGACTTTTTCTATGACACATTTGCTGGATCCAACACTATTTGGACAAGGCATTTTTAATTATCAGGAGACTGCATATGGCTGGAATCATACAGTTTACATCAGTTTTTGATGTCGTGTTTTTTTTTTTTTTTTTTAAGCCAAAGCTGAGGGTGGATCCAAAAAGAAGTAATGTATAAAGGAAATACTGATAGCTCTCTCTTTTGTATCCACCCCCATGTTTGGCTCATGCAAATGTCAGCTTTTTAAATATATTTAATGTGGTTTTGGGGATGTGTGGTCATCTCTGTTTTCGGGTATCTGTAGGAGTATGTGGCCCGAGCCAACACTGAATAGCTTGGCAGCAGGGATGCTGTTGGGTTGCTCTTGTGTTCTCACGATGTTTGATGCCATGTAGTACTGCACCTGACAGAGTATAGACTAACATAAAAGAAGTTGCCGTCACATCACCAATTGCCTTATATAGTTTGATCAAAACGTGTGCTAAGGACGTCCATTATTTTTTGGCAGTAAAAGATCATTGTAAATGTAGGATGCTCTTTCTGATCATTTCCTTTTCTCCATGTTGTCTATATTACGGTTGCTATTTGTATAACTGATTTAAATCAAAGTAAAAGCGGAAAAGATTATTGTGTAATTGTACATGAGTTCTGCACTTTGTCGCACGGGCCTGCAAAGATGCGACACAAATATTAACCCCTTCAGTACCAAGCCACTTTTCACCTTAAATCCCAGGCCAATTATTGCAAATCTGACATTTGTCACTTTATGTGGTGATAACTTTAAAACACTTTTACTTATCCAAGCCATTCTGGGATTGTTTTCTCGTCACATATTGTACTTCATGATAGTGGTAAATTTTAGTCAAAATATTAAATTTTTATTTATAAAAACATACCAAAATAACCATAAATTTTGAAAAATTTGCAATTTTCCAAATTCAAATTTTCTGCTTTTAAAACAGTGATACAAAATAGTTATTACTTTACATTTCCCATATGTCTACTTCATGTTTAGATCATTTAGTAAATTATATTTTCTTTTTTGGGACGTTAGAAGGCTTAGAAGTTTAGAAGCGAATCTTGAAATTTTCTGAAAGATTTCCAAAACCCACTTTTTAAGCACTAGTACATGTCTGAAGTCACATTATGGGGCTTATATAATATAAACCACCCATAAATGTCCCCATTTTAGAAACTACACCTTTCAAAGTATTCAAAACTGATTTTACAAACTTTAACCCTTTAGGTGTTCCACAAGAATTAAAGGAAAATGTAGACAAAATTGAACTTTGGCAAATTTTCCATTTTGATCCATTTTTTCCAGTAACAAAGCAACAGCTAAACAAATCTCAATATTTATTGCCCTTATTCTGTAGTTTACAGAAACACGCCATATGTAGTCGTAAACTGCTGTACAGGAACACAGCGGTGCAGAAGAAAAGGAACGCCATATGGTTTTCGGAGGGCAGATTTCACTGGGACAATTTTAAGTTGATGCACCCCTGGAGTAAAAACTTCCCAAAAATGACCCAATTTTTGAAACTACTGATTAAAGTTGCAGTTTTGTTGGTACTATTTTAGGGTACATATGATTTTTGGTTGCTCTAAATTACACTTTTTGTGAGGCAAGGTAACATAAAATAGCTGTTTTGGCATCGTTTTTATTTTTTGTTATTTACGATGTTAATCTGACAGGTTAGATCATGTGGTATTTTTATAGAGCAGGTTGTTATGGACGCAACAATACCAACTATGACTCCTTTTTTTGGTTCTTTGTTTCAGTTTTGAAAAAAATAATTTCTTAGTGTCTCCATATTCTGTAAGCTATATATTATTATTTTTTTAGGCGACTGCATTATGTAGGGGCTAAATTTTTTTGGTATGAGATGATGGTTTGATTGGTGCTATTTTGGGGTGCATATGATTTTTTGATCACTTGGTACTTTTTGTGATGTAAGGTGACAAAAATGGCTTTTTTGACACACTTTTTATTTTTTATTTTTTACGGTGTTCACCTGAGGGGTTAGGTCATGTGATAATATTTATAAAGCAGTTCGTTACAAATGTGGCAATGCCTAATATGTATAATTTTTTTTAATTAATTGAAGTTTTACACAATAAAATTTTTTGAACAAATTTTTATCGCTTGCTATTACACTTTTAGTGATGTAAGGTGACAAAAAAAATTGTGTTTTTTTTTATTACCGTGTTCACCTGAGGGGTTAGGTCATGTGATATTTTTATAGAGCAGGTCGTTATGGACATGGCAATACCTAATATGTATACTTTTTTTTATTTATTTAAGTTTTACACAATAATATATTTTTTTAAGAAAAACAAATCATGTTTCGGTGTTCTCATAGTCATAGCTTTTTTTTTATTTTTTGGGTGATCTCTCTTAGGTAGGGTACCATTTTTGCAGGATGAGCTGATGGTTTGATTGGCACTATTTTGGGGTGCACATGACTTTTTGATCGCTTACTATTGCACTTTTTGTGATATAAGGTGACCAAAAAAATGGCTTTTTTTACACCGTTTTCATTTTATGTTTTTTACGGTGTTCATATGAGGGCTTAGATCATGTGGTATTTTTATAGAGCAGGTTATAATGGACGCAGCGATACCTAATATGTAAACTTTTTTTTTTTTTACATTTTACACAATAAAAGCATTTTTGAAACAAAAAAAAAAGATTAGTACTATTTTGGGGGGCATACACTTTTTTGATCGCTTGGTGTTGCACTTTTAGTGATGTAAGGTGACAAAAAAATGTTTTTTTTTAGCACAGCTTTTATTTTATTGTTTTGACGGTGTTCATCTGATGTGTTAGGTCATGTGATATTTTTAAAGAGCCGGTCGATTCAGATGTGACGATACCTCATATGTCTACTTTTTTTTTCTATGTTATACAATTTTTTTTCTACTTTGGGAAAAGGACGCTTTTTTTAACTTGAAACTTTTTTGTGAAACTTGATTTTGTAAACTTTTTTTTCACCTTATTTTTCAACTTTTGGGGGCCTGATCCCCTCTACAATGCATTACAATAGTTCTGTATTGTGATGCATTGGCTGTAAGTATAATACACACTGTAATACACTTCAGCCAGCTTGCCTATGAGATCCAGGGGGCTGGATCTCACAGGCTGTCATGGAAGGCAGCCATGATGCCTAAGGAAGGCATCGGGCTGCCTTCCCTGCCATCAGGTCCCCTCACAGCAGCGCAGGGACCCAATGGAAGTTCCCTCCCTCTCCACACATTGCACGTGCCGCGGTCAGCGCTGACCGTGGCACATCTACGGTTAATGCATTAGCATCTGTGTTTTCACCGATGCTGGCGCATACAGCAGGGGTCCGGCTGTATGGCACTGGGATTTCAGACTCGGATTCAGATGGGATATTTCAGTGAGCATCTAGTGTTGTTCAACCCACCACATAATGGGGGACTTAGATGACTCGATTGAATGGCTGCACATTACATTAATTATTTTTTCAGCAGAGATGAGGTTCACACATGTATTATTACTCTCCATTATAAAGAAATTAATAAAATAAAAACAGTGAGTCCTGGGAGAACTCATAGTTAGAGTTGAGCGAACACCTGGATGTTCGGGTTCGAGAAGTTCGGCCGAACATCCCGGAAATGTTCGGGTTCGGGATCCGAACCCGATCCGAACTTCGTCCCGAACCCGAACCCCATTGAAGTCAATGGGGACCCGAACTTTTCGGCACTAAAAAGGCTGTAAAACAGCCCAGGAAAGAGCTAGAGGGCTGCAAAAGGCAGCAACATGTAGGTAAATCCCCTGCAAACAAATGTGGATAGGGAAATGAATTAAAATAAAAATTAAATAAATAAAAATTAACCAAAATCAATTGGAGAGAGGTTCCATAGCAGAGAATCTGGCTTCCCGTCACCCACCACTGGAACAGTCCATTCTCAGATATTTAGGCCCCGGCACCCAGGCAGAGGAGAGAGGTCCCGTAACAGAGAATCTGTCTTCATGTCAGCAGAGAATTAGTCTGCATGTCATAGCAGAGAATGAGGCTTCACGTCAGCCACCACTGCAACAGTCCATTGGCATATATTTAGGCCCAGCACCCAGGCAGAGGAGGGAGGTCCCGTAACAGAGAATCTGTCTTCATGTCAGCAGAGAATTAGTCTGCATGTCATAGCAGAGAATGAGGCTTCACGTCAGCCACCACTGCAACAGTCCATTGGCATATATTTAGGCCCAGCACACACACAGGCAGAGGAGAGAGGTCCCGTAACAGAGAATCTGGCTTCATGTCAGCAGAGAATCAGTCTGCATGTCATAGCAGAGAATGAGGCTTCACGTCAGCCACCACTGCAACAGTCCATTGGCATATATTTAGGCCCAGCACACACACAGGCAGAGGAGAGAGGTCCCGTAACAGAGAATCTGGCTTCATGTCAGCAGAGAATCAGTCTGCATGTCATAGCAGAGAATGAGGCTTCACGTCAGCCACCACTGCAACAGTCCATTGGCATATATTTAGGCCCAGCACCCAGGCAGAGGAGGGAGGTCCCGTAACAGAGAATCTGTCTTCATGTCAGCAGAGAATTAGTCTGCATGTCATAGCAGAGAATGAGGCTTCACGTCAGCCACCACTGCAACAGTCCATTGGCATATATTTAGGCCCAGCACACACACAGGCAGAGGAGAGAGGTCCCGTAACAGAGAATCTGGCTTCATGTCAGCAGAGAATCAGTCTGCATGTCATAGCAGAGAATGAGGCTTCACGTCACCCACCACTGCAACAGTCCATTGGCATATATTTAGGCCTAGCACACAGGCAGAGCAGAGAGGTCCCGTAACAGACAATCTGGCTTCATGTCAGCAGAGAATCAGTCTGCATGTCATAGCAGAGAATGAGGCTTCACGTCACCCACCACTGCAACAGTCCATTGGCATATATTTAGGCCTAGCACACAGGCAGAGCAGAGAGGTCCCGTAACAGACAATCTGGCTTCATGACAGCAGAGAATTAGTCTGCATGTCATAGCAGAGAATGAGGCTTCACGTCAGCCACCACTGCAACAGTCCATTGGCATATATTTAGGCCCAGCACCCAGGCAGAGGAGAGAGGTCCCGTAACAGACAATCTGGCTTCATGTCAGCAGAGAATTAGTCTGCATGTCATAGCAGAGAATCAGGCTTCACGTCAGCCACCACTGCAACAGTCCATTGTCATAAATTTAGGCCCAGCACCCAGGCAGAGGAGAGAGGTCCCGTAACAGACAATCTGGCTTCATGTCAGCAGAGAATTAGTCTGCATGTCATAGCAGAGAATGAGGCTTCACGTCAGCCACCACTGCAACAGTCCATTGGCATATATTTAGGCCTAGCACACAGGCAGAGCAGAGAGGTCCCGTAACAGACAATCTGGCTTCATGACAGCAGAGAATCAGTCTGCATGTCATAGCAGAGAATCAGGCTTCACGTCAGCCACCACTGCAACAGTCCATTGTCATAAATTTAGGCCCAGCACCCAGGCAGAGGAGAGAGGTCCCGTAACAGACAATCTGGCTTCATGTCAGCAGAGAATCAGTCTTCATATCATAGCAGAGAATCAGGCTTCACGTCACCCACCACTGTAAGAGTCAATTTTCATAAATTTAGGCCCAGAACCCAGGCAGAGGAGAAAGGTCCCGTAACAGACAATCTGGCTTCATGTCAGCAGAGAATCAGTCTTCATATCATAGCCTAGAATCAGGCTTCACGTCACCCACCACTGTAAGAGTCAATTTTTTATAAATTTAGGCCCAGAACCCAGGCAGAGGAGAAAGGTCCCGTAACAGACAATCTGGCTTCATGTCAGCAGAGAATCAGTCTTCATATCATAGCAGAGAATCAGGCTTCACGTCACCCACCACTGCAACAGTCAATTGTCATAAATTTAGGCCCAGCACCCAGGCAGAGGAGAGAGCTCCCGTAACAGAGGATCTGGCTTCATGTCAGCAGAGAATCAGTCTGCATGTCATAGCAGAGAATGAGGCTTCACGTCACCCACCACTGCAACAGTCCATTGGCATATATTTAGGCCTAGCACACAGGCAGAGCAGAGAGGTCCCGTAACAGACAATCTGGCTTCATGTCAGCAGAGAATCAGTCTGCATGTCATAGCAGAGAATGAGGCTTCACGTCACCCACCACTGCAACAGTCCATTGGCATATATTTAGGCCTAGCACACAGGCAGAGCAGAGAGGTCCCGTAACAGACGATCTGGCTTCATGTCAGCAGAGAATCAGTCTGCATGTCATAGCAGAGAATCAGGCTTCACGTCAGCCACCACTGCAACAGTCCATGGTCATAAATTTAGGCCCAGCACCCAGGCAGAGGAGAGAGGTCCCGTAACAGACAATCTGGCTTCATGTCAGCAGAGAATTAGTCTGCATGTCATAGCAGAGAATCAGGCTTCATGTCAGCCACCACTGCAACAGTCCATTGGCATATATTTAGGCCTAGCACACAGGCAGAGGAGAGGTTCATTCAACTTTGGGTAGCATCGCAATATAATGGTAAAATGAAAATAAAAATAGGATTGAATGAGGAAGTGCCCTGGAGTCCAATAATATATGGTTATGGGGAGGTAGTTAATGTCTAATCTGGACAAGGGACGGACAGGTCCTGTGGGATCCATGCCTGGTTCATTTTTATGAACGTCAGCTTGTCAACATTGGCTGTAGACAGGCGGCTGCGTTTGTCTGTAATGACGCCCCCTGCCGTGCTGAATACACGTTCAGACAAAACGCTGGCTGCCGGGCAGGCCAGCACCTCCAAGGCATAAAAGGCTAGCTCTGGCCACGTGGACAATTTAGAGACCCAGAAGTTGAATGGGGCCGAACCATCAGTCAGTACGTGGAGGGGTGTGCACACGTACTGTTCCACCATGTTAGTGAAATGTTGCCTCCTGCTAACACGTTGCGTATCAGGTGGTGGTGCAGTTAGCTGTGGCGTGTTGACAAAAGTTTTCCACATCTCTGCCATGCTAACCCTGCCCTCAGAGGAGCTGGCCGTGACACAGCTGCCTTGGCGACCTCTTGCTCCTCCTCTGCCTTGGCCTTGGGCTTCCACTTGTTCCCCTGTGACATTTGGGAATGCTCTCAGTAGCGCGTCTACCAACGTGCGCTTGTACTCGCGCATCTTCCTATCACGCTCCAGTGCAGGAAGTAAGGTGGGCACATTGTCTTTGTAGCGTGGATCCAGCAGGGTGGCAACCCAGTAGTCCGCACAGGTTAAAATGTGGGCAACTCTGCTGTCGTTGCGCAGGCACTGCAGCATGTAGTCGCTCATGTGTGCCAGGCTGCCCAGGGGTAAGGACAAGCTGTCCTCTGTGGGAGGCGTATCGTCATCGTCCTGCCTTTCCCCCCAGCCACGCACCAGTGATGGACCCGAGCTGCGTTGGGTGCCACCCCGCTGTGACCATGCTTCATCCTCATCCTCCTCCACCTCCTCCTCATCCTCGTCCTCCTCGTCCTCCAGTAGTGGGCCCTGGCTGGCCACATTTGTACCTGGCCTCTGCTGTTGCAAAAAACCTCCCTCTGAGTCACTTCGAAGAGACTGGCCTGAAAGTGCTAAAAATGACCCCTCTTCCTCATCCTCCTCCTCCTCCTCCTGGGCCACCTCCTGTTCCATCATCGCCCTAAGTGTTTTCTCAAGGAGACATAGAAGTGGTATTGTAACGCTGATAACGGTGTCATCGCCACTGGCCATGTTGGTGGAGTACTCGAAACAGCGCAACAGGGCACACAGGTCTCGCATGGAGGCCCAGTCATTGGTGGTGAAGTGGTGCTGTTCTGTAGTGCGACTGACCCGTGCGTGCTGCAGCTGAAACTCCACTATGGCCTGCTGCTGCTCGCACAGTCTGTCCAGCATGTGCAAGGTGGAGTTCCACCTGGTGGGCACGTCGCATATGAGGCGGTGAGCGGGAAGGCCGAAGTTACGCTGTAGCGCAGACAGGCGAGCAGCGGCAGGATGTGAACGCCGGAAGCGCGAACAGACGGCCCGCACTTTATGCAGCAGCTCTGACATGTCGGGGTAGTTGTGAATGAACTTCTGCACCACCAAATTCAGCACATGCGCCAAGCAAGGGATGTGCGTCAAATTGGCTAGTCCCAGAGCTGCAACGAGATTTCGCCCATTATCACACACCACCAGGCCGGGCTTGAGGCTCACCGGCAGCAACCACTCGTCGGTCTGTTGTTCAATACCCCGCCACAACTCCTGTGCGGTGTGGGGCCTGTCCCCCAAACATATGAGTTTCAGAATGGCCTGCTGACGTTTACCCCGGGCTGTGCTGAAGTTGGTGGTGAAGGTGTGTGGCTGACTGGATGAGCAGGTGGAAGAAGAGGAGGAGGAAGCCGAGAAGGAGGAGGTGGCAACAGGAGGCAAAGAATGTTGCCCTGCGATCCTTGGCGGCGGCAGGACGTGCGCCAAACAGCTCTCCGCCTGGGGCCCAGCTGCCACTACATTTACCCAGTGTGCAGTTAGGGAGATATAGCGTCCCTGGCCGTGCTTACTGGTCCACGTATCTGTGGTTAGGTGGACCTTGCTACAGATGGCGTTGCGCAGTGCACACTTGATTTTATCGGATACTTGGTTGTGCAGGGAAGGCACGGCTCTCTTGGAGAAGTAGTGCCGGCTGGGAACAACATACTGTGGGACAGCAAGCGACATGAGCTGTTTGAAGCTGTCTGTGTCCACCAGCCTAAATGACAGCATTTCATAGGCCAGTAGTTTAGAAATGCTGGCATTCAGGGCCAGGGATCGAGGGTGGCTAGGTGGGAATTTACGCTTTCTATCAAATGTTTGTGAGATGGAGAGCTGAACGCTGGCGTGTGACATGGTTGAGACGCTTGGTGACGGAGGTGGTGGTGGTGGTGTTGGTGGTACATCCCCTGTTTGCTGGGCGGCAGGTGCCAACGTTCCTCCAGAGGCGGAGGAAGAGGCCGAGGCGGCAGCAGCAGAATAGGCCGAGGCGGCAGCAGCAGAAGAGGTAGCAGGGGGAGCCTGAGTGACTTCCTTGGTTTTAAGGTGTTTACTCCACTGCAGTTCATGCTTTGCATGCAGGTGCCTGGTCATGCAGGTTGTGCTCAGGTTCAGAACGTTAATGCCTCGCTTCAGGCTCTGATGGCACAGCGTGCAAACCACTCGGGTCTTGTCGTCAGCACATTGTTTGAAGAAGTGCCATGCCAGGGAACTCCTTGAAGCTGCCTTTGGGGTGCTCGGTCCCAGATGGCGGCGGTCAGTAGCAGGCGGAGTCTCTTGGCGGCGGGTGTTCTGCTTTTGCCCACTGCTCCCTCTTTTGCTACGCTGTTGGCTCGGTCTCACCACTGCCTCTTCCTCCGAACTGTGAAAGTCAGTGGCACGACCTTCATTCCATGTGGGGTCTAGGACCTCATCGTCCCCTGCATCGTCTTCCACCCAGTCTTGATCCCTGACCTCCTGTTCAGTCTGCACACTGCAGAAAGACGCAGCAGTTGGCACCTGTGTTTCGTCATCATCAGAGACATGCTGAGGTGGTATTCCCATGTCCTCATCATCAGGAAACATAAGTGGTTGTGCGTCAGTGCATTCTATGTCTTTCACCGCTGGGGAAGGGCTAGGTGGATGCCCTTGGGAAACCCTGCCAGCGGAGTCTTCAAACAGCATAAGAGACTGCTGCATAACTTGAGGCTGAGACAGTTTCCCTGGTATGCATGGGGGTGATGTGACAGACTGATGGGGTTGGTTTTCAGGCGCCATCTGTGCGCTTTCTGCAGAAGACTGGGTGGGAGATAATGTGAACGTGCTGGATCCACTGTCGGCCACCCAATTGACTAATGCCTGTACCTGCTCAGGCCTTACCATCCTTAGAACGGCATTGGGCCCCACCATATATCGCTGTAAATTCTGGCGGCTACTGGGACCTGAGGTAGTTGGTACACTAGGACGTGTGGATGTGGCAGAACGGCCACGTCCTCTCCCAGCACCAGAGGGTCCACTAACACCACCACGACCATGTCCACGTCCGCGTCCCTTACTAGATGTTTTTCTCATTGTTATGGTTCACCACAACAACAAATATATTATTTGGCCCAATGTATTGTATTCAAATTCAGCGGGATATAAATTTGAGGCCTAGTATTTAGGCGCTGGGTGACCGGTATGGATTTAGTGACAGAATTAGACTTGGAAATGCACAGAAGCGTGTGTGTGAAGTTATTCTGAATGACCCTATGTGCACCTTCAATATTATATACCCTTTTAGGGATAGATTTCAAATAGCTCTGATATAGCAGAAACCACTAAATTATGAAATTGCTAAATTGGGAATTGTACTTCAACCCAGAACAAAAAATGTGCTTTGACGGACACTAAATATCTTGCCCAGCAACAACAGTACAGCGGTGGGTAACGAGAGATTTAGAGGGATTTAAATTTGAGGCCTAGTATTTAGGCGCTGGGTGACAGGTATGGGTTTAGTGACAGAATTAGACTTGAAAATACACAGTAGCGGGTGTGTGTGAAGTTATTCTGAATGACCCTATGTGCACCTTCAATATTATATACCCTTTTAGGGATAGATTTCAAATAGCTCTGATATAGCAGAAACCACTAAATTATGAAATTGCTAAATTGGGAATTGTACTTCAACCCAGAACAAAAAATGTGCTTTGACGGACACTAAATATCTTGCCCAGCAACAACAGTACAGCGGTGGGTAACGAGAGATTTAGAGGGATTTAAATTTGAGGCCTAGTATTTAGGCGCTGGGTCACCGGTATGGATTTAGTGACAGAATTAGACTTGGAAATGCACAGAAGCGTGTGTGTGAAGTTATTCTGAATGACCCTATGTGCACCTTCAATATTATATACCCTTTTAGGGATAGATTTCAAATAGCTCTGATATAGCAGAAACCACTAAATTATGAAATTGCTAAATTGGGAATTGTACTTCAACCCAGAACAAAAAATGTGCTTTGACGGACACTAAATATCTTGCCCAGCAACAACAGTACAGTGGTGGGTAACGAGAGATTTAGAGGGATTTAAATTTGAGGCCTAGTATTTAGGCGCTGGGTCACCGGTATGGATTTAGTGACAGAATTAGACTTGGAAATGCACAGAAGCGTGTGTGTGAAGTTATTCTGAATGACCCTATGTGCACCTTCAATATTATATACCCTTTTAGGGATAGATTTCAAATAGCTCTGATATAGCAGAAACCACTAAATTATGAAATTGCTAAATTGGGAATTGTACTTCAACCCAGAACAAAAAATGTGCTTTGACGGACACTAAATATCTTGCCCAGCAACAACAGTACACCGGTGGGTAACGAGAGATTTAGAGGGAATTAAATTTGAGGCCTAGTATTTAGGCGCTGGGTCACCGGTATGGATTTAGTGACAGAATTAGACTTGGAAATACACAGTAGCGGGTGTGTGTGAAGTTATTCTGAATGACCCTATGTGCACCTTCAATATTATATACCCTTTTAGGGATAGATTTCAAATAGCTCTGATATAGCAGAAACCACTAAATTATGAAATTGCTAAATTGGGAATTGTACTTCAACCCAGAACAAAAAATGTGCTTTGACGGACACTAAATATCTTGCCCAGCAACAACAGTACAGCGGTGGGTAACGAGAGATTTAGAGGGAATTAAATTTGAGGCCTAGTATTTAGGCGCTGGGTCACCGGTATGGATTTAGTGACAGAATTAGACTTGGAAATGCACAGAAGCGTGTGTGTGAAGTTATTCTGAATGACCCTATGTGCACCTTCAATATTATATACCCTTTTAGGGATAGATTTCAAATAGCTCTGATATAGCAGAAACCACTAAATTATGAAATTGCTAAATTGGGAATTGTACTTCAACCCAGAACAAAAAATGTGCTTTGACGGACACTAAATATCTTGCCCAGCAACAACAGTACAGCGGTGGGTAACGAGAGATTTAGAGGGATTTAAATTTGAGGCCTAGTATTTAGGCGCTGGGTCACCGGTATGGATTTAGTGACAGAATTAGACTTGGAAATGCACAGAAGCGTGTGTGTGAAGTTATTCTGAATGACCCAATGTGCACCTTCAATATTATATACCCTTTTAGGGATAGATTTCAAATAGCTCTGATATAGCAGAAACCACTAAATTATGAAATTGCTAAATTGGGAATTGTACTTCAACCCAGAACAAAAAATGTGCTTTGACGGACACTAAATATCTTGCCCAGCAACAACAGTACAGTGGTGGGTAACGAGAGATTTAGAGGGATTTAAATTTGAGGCCTAGTATTTAGGCGCTGGGTGACAGGTATGGGTTTAGTGACAGAATTAGACTTGGAAATACACAGTAGCGGGTGTGTGTGAAGTTATTCTGAATGACCCTATGTGCACCTTCAATATTATATACCCTTTTTGGGATAGATTTCAAATAGCTCTGATATAGCAGAAACCACTAAATTATGAAATTGCTAAATTGGGAATTGTACTTCAACCCAGAACAAAAAATGTGCTTTGACGGACACTAAATATCTTGCCCAGCAACAACAGTACACCGGTGGGTAACGAGAGATTTAGAGGGAATTAAATTTGAGGCCTAGTATTTAGGCGCTGGGTCACCGGTATGGATTTAGTGACAGAATTAGACTTGGAAATACACAGTAGCGGGTGTGTGTGAAGTTATTCTGAATGACCCTATGTGCACCTTCAATATTATATACCCTTTTTGGGATAGATTTCAAATAGCTCTGATATAGCAGGAACCACTAAATTATGAAATTGCTAAATTGGGAATTGTACTTCAACCCAGAACAAAAAATGTGCTTTGACGGGCACTAAATAACTTTCCCAGCTACAACAGGACAACGGTAACGAGAGATTTAGAGGGATTTAAATTTGAGGCCTAGTATTTAGGCGCTGGGTGACAGGTATGGGTTTAGTGACAGAATTAGACTTGGAAATACACAGTAGCGGGTGTGTGTGAAGTTATTCTGAATGACCCTATGTGCACCTTCAATATTATATACCCTTTTTGGGATAGATTTCAAATAGCTCTGATATAGCAGAAACCACTAAATTATGAAATTGCTAAATTGGGAATTGTACTTCAACCCAGAACAAAAAATGTGCTTTGACGGACACTAAATAACTTTCCCAGCTACAACAGGACAACGGTAACGAGAGATTTAGAGGGATTTAAATTTGAGGCCTAGTATTTAGGCGCTGGGTGACAGGTATGGGTTTAGTGACAGAATTAGACTTGGAAATACACAGTAGCGGGTGTGTGTGAAGTTATTCTGAATGACCCTATGTGCACCTTCAATATTATATACCCTTTTTGGGATAGATTTCAAATAGCTCTGATATAGCAGAAACCACTAAATTATGAAATTGCTAAATTGGGAATTGTACTTCAACCCAGAACAAAAAATGTGCTTTGACGGACACTAAATATCTTGCCCAGCAACAACAGTACAGCGGTGGGTAACGAGAGATTTAGAGGGAATTAAATTTGAGGCCTAGTATTTAGGCGCTGGGTCACCGGTATGGATTTAGTGACAGAATTAGACTTGGAAATACACAGTAGCGGGTGTGTGTGAAGTTACTTCTGAATGACCCTATGTGCACCTTCAATATTATATACCCTTTTTGGGATAGATTTCAAAGAGCTCTGATATAGCAGGAACCACTAAATTATGAAATTGCTAAATTGAGAATTGTATTTCAACCCAGAACAAGAAATGTGCTTGAACGGACACTAAATAACTCGCCCAGCTACAGCACTAGGGACAGATTTAGCTGGATATAAATTTGAGGCCTAGTATTTAGGCGCTGGGTGACCGGTATGGATTTAGTGACAGAATTAGACTGGGATATGGCCAAAAAATGAACAGACTATTGCTGGTTAAATGCACTTGGTGTGACAGCTTCACCCTGATGTAGGCTTTAGCCAAAAAACAACCACACCATTGAGGGTTAAATGCACTTGGTGACAGGCGCAGCTTGCCCCTGATTTTGTATATGGCCAAAAAATGAACAGACTATTGCTGGTTAAATGCACTTGGTGTGACAGCTTCACCCTGATGTAGGCTTTAGCCAAAAAACAACCACACCATTGAGGGTTAAATGCACTTGGTGACAGGCGCAGCTTGCCCCTGATTTTGTATATGGCCAAAAAATGAACAGACTATTGCTGGTTAAATGCACTTGGTGTGACAGCTTCACCCTGATGTAGGCTTTAGCCAAAAAACAACCACACCATTGAGGGTTAAATGCACTTGGTGACAGGCGCAGCTTGCCCCTGATTTTGTATATGGCCAAAAAATGAACAGACTATTGCTGGTTAAATGCACTTGGTGTGACAGCTTCACCCTGATGTAGGCTTTAGCCAAAAAACAACCACACCATTGAGGGTTAAATGCACTTGGTCGCAGCTTGTGCTGGCGCACCACAAGACACAAAATGGCCGCCGATCACCCCAGAAAAATGAGACTGACAAACGGTCTGTGCAGCCTAAAAACAGTGAGCAATTGAGGATCAGCAGCTCAATGATCCACAGCTGCAGATCGATCAGTTAATCAAGTCCTTTGGAGGAGTTAATCTGCCTAATCTCGCCCTACTGTCGCAGCCGCAACCTCTCCCTACGCTAATCAGAGCAGAGTGACGGGCGGCGCTATGTGACTCCAGCTTAAATAGAGGCTGGGTCACATGGTGCTCTGGCCAATCACAGCCATGCCAATAGTAGGCATGGCTGTGATGGCCTCTTGGGGCAAGTAGTATGACGCTTGTTGATTGGCTGCTTTGCAGCCTTTCAAAAAGCGCCAAGAAAGCGTCACAAAAGCGCGAAGAAAGCGACGAACACCGAACCCGAACCCGGACTTTTACGAAAATGTCCGGGTTCGGGTCCGTGTCACGGACACCCCAAAATTCGGTACGAACCCGAACTATACAGTTCGAGTTCGCTCATCCCTACTCATAGTGTCGTACACATTTTTCAGGCCAACTGGAGCACTTTTCATTTGGGTAGAATCAATTTAGAACCAAATTGAATCAGTTGGCTGATTTGAATAAATCAAACTTGAATTGAATTTTTAGCAATTTGCTCATCTCTGCTTATAATTCTATATAGAGAAAGCAAGAAGATCCCAAATACAGTGGCATCCATATATGCTCCCAAGTGCAGTCATATCCTGCATAAATGAAGTGCAGCCCCATGTCCCTATATACAGTGCAATAACATGACCCATGAGTGTCTGCCACATACATTTCATTCAAAGTGCAATTTATTGGCCCATGAATATGAATTACAACTTCATAGCCATTATACATAGGGTAGTCATGTTCTTTCTATATCCAGGCTATCCTCAACCCTTCTATACAGAGAGTCGGGCCAGCCAAATAGCACCTGTAAGTCATCTAGAATACTTACTTCTTCTGAACTCTAACCTAATCCTCTTTAAACTATATTCTGATTGTGGATATGAGCAGGAGGCTACATCAGTGCTATTGTGCCAACAATTCCTTATGTCCTCTCTAAAACATTTATGAAAACTTAAAAAATCAGGAGGAGGAGGAGGAAGGATAGAGATGGAGTGGAAGGTTAGTGCTCCTGAATAGTGATGAGCGGCAGGGGCAATATTCTAATTTGTGATATTTCACGAATATTTGGTGGAATATTCATCATATATTCACGAATTTGAGATTATTTTCTTGATCGTGAAAAATCAGCAATGTAATATTCGCGTAATGCGTGCGAAAAATAGGTGTGGGTCACTATAGCTACATTTTTCAAGATGCTCGAAATTTCCTAAGACTGGAGAAAAAACTGTTGGCCCGGCAGAACAATACAATAGCTTTATACGCAGATAGAGTACTTCAATATATTTGCGATTGTGAAATCCGCACTAATGATGCAAATATTTTGGCGCAATACGTGCAAATTCACATGTTAACAGGTCTGACTACTTATTACTGATTGGTGCACTAATTATTGTTGTGAACTTGTGACATCACAGCACTATGTATGTATGTAGCATACATATAGACATACATATAGCACTATGTATGTAGCATGTATGTATGGACAGCAGAACCTATCAGCTACACTGTATCACTAGTTAACCTACACTGACTATCTCCCACTAACTATTTGTATTATATATAAAACCTAACTAACTTCATCTGATGGGTTAGGTCATGTGATATTTTTAAAGAGCCGGTCGATTCAGATGTGACGATACCTCATATGTCTATTTTTTTTTTCTATGTTATACAATTTTTTTTCTACTTTGGGAAAAGGACGCTTTTTTTAAATTGAAACTTTTTTGTGAAACTTCATTTTGTAAACTTTTTTTCACCTTATTTTTCAAAACCTACATAGCACTATGTATGGAGCATGTATGTATGGACAGCAAAACCTATCAGCTACACTGTATCACTAGTTAACCTACACTGACTATCTCCCACTAACTATCTGTATTATATATAAAAGCTAACTAAGTATCTAACTATCTAATGTAATGACACAGGAAAGCAGAGAGCACAGCAATAACACTGCTCTCTCTCTCAGTTCTGCAAAATACTGCATACAAGGGCTTCTGGGGAGGTTCTTATATAGTAAGGGGTAGGCAACTTTCCTATTGGTTGCTAGGGATGTTGCTAAGGTCAGACAAAGACATTGCAGCCTTCTCATTGGCCCAGAAGCAAGAAGGGAGGTTACTGATGAAGGAAAAATCTTGAATATTCTAAATTACGAATATATATGACTATATTCTAAATATTAGAGAATTCTCGAAGTGCCGATATTCGCGATTAATATTGAATATTCGCGCCCAACACTACTCCTGACGCTACATGCCACAGGCTGCCAGTTGCCAACCCTTACTACAGATAAAACAGTCTATAACTTGTAGAATCTTTATGTATTGCAGCAGAATATGTTGGTTCAATATAAGCAATAACAAACAAATGAATACCACAGGTTCCCCTTGGTAATTAATCGTCTTACTTGCCATTTGTAACTACTTATTCAGGTTTAGTTTGAGATGAAGAATTTTAGAAAATGACAAGATCTCTTCTAAATTCCACAATAGTTTGTAATCCCTACAACTATGTTACCTGATGTTACTATTGGACAAAACTGAGCTAGGCTTACTTTTCATATTTCCCTTACCTTTAATGTGAGCATTTGTCCCTATTTGTCCCCCAATATCTTAGCTTTTTTCCCTTGACAGTTTTTCTAGTGTGGAGTTGCTAAATTAAGAACTGATAAGTCTATAAGAATTCATTGCAAGAAACCTATCAATAATCAATGAACCAGGTGAGATGCAGAAAAATGTTTTCCCTAATGAACGGGGATATTGGGGAAATCTAACAAAACTGTTTCAAAGGAACATTGGAGTATTGACTTTGTCAATCCAAACATACTTCACCATTCAGAAACCCTCCAGATAAGGCTAGTTTCACACTAGCGGCAGGACGGATCCGACAGGCTGTTCACCATGTCGGATCCGTCCTGCGGCTATTTCGCCGTGCCCGCGGACCGCCGCTCCGTCCCCATTGACTACAATGGAGACGGGGGCGGAGCTCCGGCGCAGCACGGCGGTGCACGGAGAAAGCCGCCGGACTAAAAAGCCTGACATGCAGTAATTTTAGTCCGGCGGCCTTTCTCCGTGCAGCGCCGTGCTGCGCCGGAGCTCCGCCCCCGTCCCCATTGTAGTCAATGGGGACGGAGCGGCGGTCCGCGGGCACGGCGAAATAGCCGCAGGACGGATCCGACATGGTGAACAGCCTGTCGGATCCGTCCTGCCGCAAGTGTGAAAGTAGCCTAATATCCTGATTGTTTTTCCTCCATAATTTCCCTCCACCACTCCAGTTTTGATACATTTTGACACTATTTTATGGTGATTCAGGCTTCCTGTGTTGTATTTAAGGTATTCAGTTTATTTATTTGATCTACTTTTATTGTACTTGTATCGCCACATCTCAGTGAAGGAAATGTGCATGCTCCTGAAGAGCTTCATCTACTACTGCACATATTATTCTGAAGAAAATAGATTTAGATATTGTATGTAAAAAATATTAATTAGCTTAGTGAAGAACTACAGTACAAATGAATGTGTTAACTGCTTTCACACTCACACAGGCATAATGAATTACGTAGGTGGTGATAACACTGTCTAAAGATAATGACTAATATCATGGATAGACATACTAGTAGGCCACTTTCTGTTCTGCTGTTTTATGCTGCCTTTTAACCAATGTGTTAATAGCCATAAAAATCGCCTACCGTGTCTGTCAGAACATTTTCATGTGATCTGTGACTACTTTAGTATGGATGGATTCCAATTTACCATTTAAACAATTCAGAGAAGCTCACCAGCAACCTACTGGAGCCCAGTCTTTCAGGTACCAACTGAAAACCAAAAGAATTTATAAAAACAATCAGACTGGCTCACAGTATTTTTGCATTTATTACAATTAATAAAATTACAGTTATTGAAATAACAATTATAAAAATAAATTGCCCACTAAATATTAGACATATCCTAATTACATGTAAACTCGTTAGCATAAATAAATAGGTACTTTAAATGCGGAGCTCACGCATATACCTAAATAACAGGAGTACTCCAGAAATAAGACCACTTGATTGTGCTGCGTGGTGTCTGTCAATAGCGTATTAGATTAGACTTTTCAAAATGCTCTGATACTTATATGATAACTTGCCAGTGATCTGCATACAAGTCGCTGAAAAAGTATCCACCTTGCGGTCGCCGGTGTGTGGTTCTAGCATCCAAAGGAATACTTTGTGCTTTCTTTGGTATCGACGTTAGCTTCCTACCTCCTGCCACGAGGTAGTCTCTCAGCTTCTCCTTCTCGGCGTCTCACGTGACCTGACCTGGAGAGGTTTCCTGGTCAGTGATGTCATCCACCTGTGCCGATCGGAGTAACGGAGGTCTGTATAGCAGAGCTGCGCCGGTACAGGGTTCAATTCCCCTTCAATGGAACTGCTGGATGGTGATTGAATCAGTCCCCTTTGATAAATTAAACCACTGCCGGTACCGCATCCGCTCTTTAGAGTGGTTCTAGATGAAAAAGAGCAAAAGTCCTTTTTACGCCAAGCCAGAAATAGCGCACCACTAGCTGGGTCCAGTTCACACTAGTTCGCACTAGACGCATTTCGGAACCGTAGTTCCTTCCTCAGTAGGCAAATGTGAAATGCTAAATGTGGACAGGCTGGACATGTCTTTATATCCCCTTATTGGGTTTGGTGGAATATCTGGTCTGGATTCCGGATTTTGCAGTTGCAAAATGTTTGACACTTGCAACCTGATCCTTTCATAGATCCAAAAGGGTATTTACATGCATGTACCATAATCAGTAGGCAACATATATACAGAATATAAATATAAGATAAAAATTTGCATACCAATAGAATTATATTACAAATAAAAATATGAAAGTACTAATGACAATAGAATAAAAATGAAAATAAAAATAACAAAATAAAAATAGAATAAAATAAAATAAACATGCATATGTAATGATGTAAATCTTGCAGATGGATCTCAGGTTTCATTTTCATTTTTATTTTTATTTTATTTTGTTATTTCTATTCTATTTTTTTTATTTTATTTTATTTTATTCTATTTTATTCTATTTTTATTTAATTTAATTTTATTCTATTTTTATTTTGTTATTTTTATTTTCATTTTTATTCTATTGTCATTGGTACTTTCATATTTTTATTTGTAATATAATTCTATTGGTATGCAAATTTTTATCTTATATTTATATACTGTATATATGTTGCCTACTGATTATGGTACATGCATGTAAATACCCTTTTGGATCTATGAAAGGATCAGGTTGCAAGTGTCAAACATTTTGCAACTGCAAAATCCAGAATCCAGACCAGATATTCCACCAAACCCAATAAGGGGATATAAAGACATGTCCAGCCTGTCCACATTTAGCATTTCACATTTGCCTACTGAGGAAGGAACTACGGTTCCGAAACGCGTCTAGTGCGAACTAGTGTGAACTGGACCCAGCTAGTGGTGTGCTATTTCTGGCTTGGCGTAAAAAGGACTTTTGCTCTTTTTCATCTAGAACCACTCTAAAGAGCGGATGCGGTACCGGCAGTGGTTTAATTTATCAAAGGGGACTGATTCAATCACCATCCAGCAGTTCCATTGAAGGGGAATTGAACCCTGTACCGGCGCAGCTCTGCTATACAGACCTCCGTTACTCCGATCGGCACAGGTGGATGACATCACCGACCAGGAAACCTCTCCAGGTCAGGTCACGTGAGACGCCGAGAAGGAGAAGCTGAGAGACTACCTCGTGGCAGGAGGTAGGAAGCTAACGCCGATACCAAAGAAAGCACAGAGTATTTCTTTGGATGCTAGAACCACACACCGGCGACCGCAAGGTGGATACTTTTTCAGCGACTTGTATGCAGATCACTGGCAAGTTATCATATAAGTATCAGAGCATTTTGAAAAGTCTAATCTAATACGCTATTGACAGACACCACGCAGCACAATCAAGTGGTCTTATTTCTGGAGTACTCCTGTTATTTAGGTATATGCGTGAGCTCCGCATTTAAAGTACCTATTTATTTATGCTAATGAGTTGACATGTAATTAGGATATGTCTAATATTTAGTGGGCAATTTATTTTTTATAATTGTTATTTCAATAACTGTAATTTTATTAATTGTAATGAATGCAAAAATACTGTGAGCCACTCTGATTGTTTTTATAAACAATTTACCATTTAGTTTCTATTTTTATTATTTTTTTTACCGAGTTGGACAAAATACTTATGTATTTTATCTGAAGCCTGTCACTTGTACTCATTTGTCTACTGTTTAATCATTCCCTTTTTGTCTATTCATATATGACCGTTAATTGTTTTATTTTTTTATTTTTATTCTGCGAGCATGTCTTTTTATTTCTTTTCACACTAGCACTTCATCTTCCTTTTGTTTGCTTGCCCTGTGACCTTACCTGTCAGTATCACCTGCCTTCAGAGCAGCCCCAACATTTTATCAAGCTGATTGCTTCTGCTTTAAAATGACCAAAGATATCTGAATATAATATATTGACAACACTTAATTTTTATTTATATGGCTAACTAGTCATATTGTATTTTATTTTAATCACACTGTAATTCTGTCTTTCTTAGTTTTTATATAAATGCACACTTATGGGGTAATTTATCAAACTGGTGTAAAGTAGAACTGGCTTAGTTGCCCATAGCAACCAATCAGATTCCATCTTTCATTTTCCAAAGGAGCTGTCAAAAATAAAGGTGGAAGCTGATTGGTTGCTTTGGGCAAAGAAGCCAGTTCTACACAAGTTTGATAAATGACCTCATTAGATGTTGGGGGCATATTCTTTTCAAAGTCTGTTTATTGTTTTCAAAGTAAGGTAGAATAAACAGCACAACCGAGGAAATAAACTCATGGTGTCAGTGCATAAGGTCATCACAGGAGAATAAAGCCAAAATTATTGCAAATTGGTACATTAATTAATTGTTACAATGCTCAATTAAAGTAAGCTAAGTTACGGAAATTTCGTTGTAACAGGTCTTGACACTCTAGAACTAGTAGAACACTAGAAACGCGTAAACAGAGCGAGTAGTGAAGGAAGAGATAAGAGACTTATGGGGGGTTATGGAGGGAGCCGCTGTCTCCTGGATGAGCCCTAGGAAACTGGTTTATTGGAATATCTGAGAAGGGACAACAAGGATAATTGTGTCATGCTCAATATCTATTTAAAATAGGGTATAAGTGTGAACAAATGAAGATTTAGAGGGGAGCGAGGGGCAGGAGTCATAGAGATGTCCCCTGTGGCGGGAAAAAGGTGCCCAAATACGGGAGAAAGCTTGATAAGACCTTGATTCCCGGAGGAAATTTCTTCAAACCTGGCGATGTAGGCTTCTAGGGTAGAATAGGGTAGATTACGGGGGCTCACTGAAGCATAATCTGTCAGCATGCGGAACACTAACACACTCTAATGTGGAGCCCCAAGTACTTTGTATACTGCCATACAGGGTCTGTGTATGCAGGTTTCTTCAGCTCTCTGCTCCTTCTCAAGTAATTACCCATACTTTATACAGGAATATACAGCTAAATGGAGAAGAGGTCTGCCAAATATTTACTGTATCATGTGTATGGGTGCAGGGTGTATCTAGAAGGTGTGAAGCTTTGTGAGGGGTGGTATCAACCAAAAACTACAAAGCACTTAGAAGTGAGGGGGGAGGGCATCATTGTCTTTGTTGTTATCGTCTGTGGTGTTAATGAGTGCAGAATTGTAAAAAGTGGTCTGGTCATTAATAGTGATGAGCGGGAGGGGTCATATTCGAATTCGCAATAATTTTGCAGAATATTCGTCGAATATTCACAAATTCAAAATATCCGTTATATTCTACGATTTTTTTTTACTCGAAAAATCGGCAAGGCAATGATTGTGTAATATGCAAATTTTCGTAATGCGAATTTTCGTAATGCGAATTTTCATAATACGATTTTTTATTACGAATTTTTCAACTTATAACTATTAGACAAAGAAGATTATAGCACTATATTAGCTAAATTGCTCTATATTCATTATATTGCTATAACTTCGTTTTTTCGAATATTCATAATATTCTAAAACAAGAATATATAGCAATATAGCGAAAAACGATTATAGTGCGATTTTGCTAATATAGTTCTATATTCTTCTTTGTCTAATAGCTGTAATTTTTTTCTCATCTGAAGTTCAGATTGTAAAAAAATTACAGCTATAAAAAAAAAGATTATAGCACTATATTAGCTAAATTGCTCTATATTTGTTTTTTTCGAATATTCGCTATATTGCTATATATTCTTGTTTTAGAATATTCGAAAAAACTAAGTTATAGCAATATAGTGAATATTCGAAAAAAAAAAACGAATATAGAGAAATTTTGCAAATATAGTGCTATAATCTTTTTTTGTTTTTTATTGTTTTTTTCCAATCTGAACTTCATATGAGAAAAAAATTACAACTATTAGACAAAGAAGATTATAGCACTATATTAGCTAAATTGCTCTATATTCGTTTTTTTCCGAATTTTCGCTATATTGCTATATATTCTTGCTTTAGAATATTACGAATATTCGAAAAAACTAAGTGATAGCAATATAGCGAATATAAAAAAAAATAATCGAATATAGAGCAATTTAGCTAATATAGTGCTATAATCTTCTTTGTCTAATAGTTGTTAGTTGAAAAATTCGCAATAAAAAATTTGTATTCCTAAAATTCGCAAACACTGCTCCTAAAGTCAAATATACTGCAGATTTCTCATTGGCCCACAAGCTAGAAGCAGGGAGGGATCATGTGTACTGATTAAAAATAGAATATTCAAAATTATGAATATATATCAGTACATTCGAAATATTTGCGAATAGTACCTCTATTCGCGATAAAAATTCGAATTTTGAATATTCGTGATAAACACTAGTCATTAAGGGGGTTTAAGCTAGGGGAGCTGAGGTGGTTAAAGAATGAGTTTGGCACAGCATGCTCTATCTTGCTCATATTTTTTGATGCATGGGAAGTGAATTGAAAATATGTGGATAGATCCTCTAAAAACTTGTTCCAACACTTACGTTCCCAAGGCGTTTTTTACTGCATTAAATTTGAAGCATGATCTTATAATGCTACTGATCATAACCTTGGCTGATATCCATATCATGTTTCAAGAGTCTTTTGTCAGACACTGGCAGACACTAACCTACAGGGTACATACCTATAGGTGACACTATAGAGACAGATTTCTTCCTTCTGGAGGAGTGCTAATTTGTGTACTTTTCCCAGGGAGCATTGTGTGTAAGACAGTACCTTCCAAGAAACTCTGTTGACCTTGATTATTAGCCTTTTTGTTTAGGAGTATGTCTGAGGAAACCTTGCTGGTATGTAACTTAAGTTTGATTATCAAACTCACGGGTAGGACAGAGTCAAAGGTAGTCATAGCTAGATTTTAGCTGGCCCTTAAAAATTTCAACAGTTAGACTCCTGGGTAAGTCTACATGAACAGCCACATGAATGAAATATTAAAAGAAAAGAGGCATGCTTTCTGGTTGAAGGAAAAAAATATTTTGTTGCAAAAAGACTTCTTTACAGTAAGAGTTTAAAAGCTTTACGATAGTTTACTCTTTACAATGCCTGATTTTTGGCAGATCATCGCTTCATGCGAACGCTCGTTAGTGATAATCTGGCAGTGTAATACTGCTGCTGATTGCTCGATGAACAATTATTGTTTAATCCAAATCTTTTAACATGTTAAAAAATTATCATTTGCCAGCAGCAGATCATGTTGTCTAATAACAATCTTCTGCCGGCAAACAGCATGCTGTCAGTGTCTGCAGGTTTGTTCCTCGGCCCCACAAAAAATATAACATGTCCTATTCTCGTCCATTTTATGGACAACAATAGGACAGTTTTACAGAGAGCAGGACGTTCCGTTCCACAAAATGTATCCGTGTTTGGTGGATCCGCAATTTGCAGAACGCAAAACTGGCTACCGCATTGTGCATGAGCCTTTATATGGATTTTTTTAGTTTTCCTCTTGTTCAGCAGGAGTAAAGTAAGTTAATCAGTCATATTTCTACTGCTAGATTTTGCTGATGAAAGTTGATTCAAGAATCAAAATAATGTCAGATATCAACTCTCTACCTTCAACTATACCTTCATTATACCGTAAGTAAATTTAGCATTGTGTGCTGGCTAGTGTTGATTGAGCATGCTCAGCGAACATCAGTTCGGCTCCTCCCCGCACGTTTGTTGGCTGTTACGCAGCCAATAAACGTGCAGGCAAGTGCAGCCGTTCACTGTAATGCCGTAGCCATGTTCATTACTGGCATTACAGTGATTGGCTGGCTGGAACACGTCATCGGGTGCTATATATCACCTGATGACACATGTTTGGCTCAGTGTTAGTCAGGCAGAGCTGTGCTGAAGAAGGTAAAGATAGTGTGGGGAGTGAAATTATTTTTTTTTAAGTTGAAAACTTGTCAGTGACCAAAATGTCTTTGTAAGGACTATTGTTGTGTGTGGCAGTAGCAATATATATTTTTAGCGCATCCTGCGTGCAATAATTAGGCCGCTGGAGAAAGCGACATTATCTGCGCTACATCTCCTGTGTGACGTGTGCACATCCCAAATATATCAGTAACATTCAGTGTACTTTTTCCTTAGACGGTGTCCGCTGCGGACTGTGACATTACCTGGGGTACATCTCCTGTGTAACATTTCCACATCCCAAATACCTGTGATATTCCCTGTAATTTTTTATTAGCTGCTGGTGACATCAGCGACATTATCTGCGGTATTTCTCCTGTGTAATGTTTCCACATACCAAATAACTTTTTTAATTTTTTTGCGCATAAACTTACAAATCCCATGCTACTGTATGTGTGACATCATTTCAAGCATATATAATATTTAATATGAAGAAGGCGAGCAGTAAGGAACAGTGAAGTGGCCGTGATGCTGATGGTGCACCCAGAGGCCGTGGCTCTGGGCGTGTTGAAGCTGTGCCTGCTGCCAGAGCACAAGAAAAACAATCATCCACGATACCTAGCTTCATGTCCCAGTTTGCAGGGCGGCGCAGGGCACCACTCTTGAAGTCAGACCAGTGCGACCAGGTGGTTGGTTGGATTGCAGCAGATAATGCTTCGTCGGTTATGCACCACCCTGTCTTCCACCAAGTCCAGTCTCAGTAGTCAAGAGTTTGCTCAACACAATCCTCACCCTGATCCTCCTTCCTTCCACAATGGAGAGTCTGGGCAAACAAGTGATCCCACACTCGGATATTTTGAGGACCTCTATTCATTGCCATTCCTTGATTTGTCCCTCTCGCCAAGCACGCTTGAAGAGGGACAGATCTTGTGCCCTGATTCCCAAACTTTTGAGCATCCACAATCACAAGAAGATGATGGTGGGAAAAGGCAATTACTGTTTAATGAGGTGGATGATGAGGAGACACAGTTATCAATAACTCAACGGCAATAACTGTCTCAAGAGGTTGATGATGAGGATGAGACACAGTTGTCAATAACTGAGGTTGTTGCTAGGTCAATAAGTCAGGAGGATGAGCAGAGTGAGGAAGTGGAAGAGGAGGTGGTGGACGATTAAGTCACTGACCCTACCTGGGAAGGTGGCAAGCCGAGTGAGGACCGCAGTACAGAGGGGAAGGGTTCCGCAGGCTGAAAGAGGCAGTGGGGTGGCAAAATGGAGTAGCCGGGGCACACCAAACAGGCCTGCCACTGTTCCCCGGAGCAAAAACTTGCAGAAATCTCCCTTGCCAAGGGCTAGGTGTTCTGCAGTCTGTCGCTTTTTGTAGGAAAGTGCGGACGACAAAAGATCTGTAATTTGCAACCTGTGCCATACAAAAATGTGCAGGGGTGTGAACACTAGCAGCCTCACCACCACTAGCATGATCCGCCACATCAAAGCACCATTATAGGTGGGCCGAATGCCTGGGTCCACAATCTGTGTCTGCGGGTCACAACACTGCCTCCTCTTCCCCTGTGTTACGTGCTGGCCAATCCCTTGTGGAAGGCGCAGGCCCGGATGCCTCCCGTCCTGACCCTGGACCTTCGCAAGCACCATCAGCGACTACATCCAGTTCCGCATCCCAGCGCAGCGTACAAGTGTCCCTACCCCAGGCATTTGAACGCAAGCGCAAATATCCAGCAACCCACCCACAGGCTATAGCACTAAATGCACAACTTTCCAATTTAATGGCCCTGGAAATGTTGCCATTTAGGCTTGTGGACATTGATAGCTGCCGTCCATCGTTCCGCAGTTCCCAGCTGTCACTATTTTTCACGGTGTGCCGAGCCCACCTTACACTAGCATGTTTCCCGTAACATCACCCGTGCCGTGCCCAATTCAGTTACTGGGAAGGTCCACTTAACCACTGACACATGGACAAGTGATTTCAGCCAGGGACGCTACATTTCCCTGATGGCCCACTGGGTGAACTTTATGGAGGCCGGGAGCGAGTCATATCCTGCGATGGCACAGGGGCTACCGACGCCAAGGATTGTGGGCCGTAATTCCATCAGGGTTTCCGCCACCACCTACATTAGTGGCTCCAACCCCCACTTCTCCTCCTCCGCCTCCTCTTTCACTTTCACCTCAGAATTATCCTCTTGCAGCACCAGTCAGCCATCAGTTGGTAGCTGGAAGCAGTGTAGCACTGCAGTGGGGAAGCGGCAACAGGCCGCACTGAAGCTGATCTGCTTAGGTGACAAACAGCACACAGCTGCAGAGCTGTGGCAGGGGGTAACAGACCAGACTGAGCTGTGTCTCTCGCCACTCAACCTAGAACCAGGCATGGTTGTGTCTGATAATGGCCGTAACTTGGTGGCGGCTTTGGAGCTCGGCAAGCTCACACACATACCATGCCTAGCCCACGTATTCAACTTAGTGGTTCAGCGGTTTCTCAAAACCTACCCCAATTTGCCTGAGCTACTGGTGAAGGTGAGCCACCTGTGTGTGGCTATTTCCACAAAACATCGACAGCTTCCGCTAGTCTGTCAACACTGCAGCAGCGCTTACAATTGCCAGCTCACTGACTGTTGTGCGACATGAGCACGCGCCGGAAATCCACATTCCACATGTCAGCCAGGTTTTGTGAGCAGCAGAGGGCAGTAGTTGAATACCAGCTGCAACATAGTTGTCGCTTTTCCAGTCAGCTTTTCTTCACAAGCAAGGAGTGGGCATGGAGGTCTGACCTCTGTGAGATTATAAGAAACTTTGAGGAATCAACACAGATGGTGAGCGGCGATGCTGCTATTATCAGCGTAACCATCCCACTTCTGTGTCTACTCAAACGCTCGCTGCTCACAATTAAGGCGGACACTTTGCATGTGGAAGAGGTGGAAATGGGGGAAGACAATACACAGGGTGATAGCCAGACCACTTTCAGTTCGTCTTCTCAACGCAAATTAAATGATGAGGAGGAGGAGGAGAAGAAGGAGCAGGAGACGGTTGCCTCCGCTACAGAGTGTAGTACCCATGGAAGTTTAATTCCATCTGTTCAGCATGAATGGGCAGAAGAGGATGAAGAGTATAAGGAGATTGAGAGTCATCCTCCTGATGACGACAGCGAAGTCTTGCCGGATTCTGGCACACATGGCTGACTTTATGTTAGGCTGCCTTTCCTGTTACCCAAGCGTTTTACACATTTTGGAGAACACCGATTACTGTTTGTTAACCCTTCTCGACCCCGCTACAAAGAAAACTTCTATCTCTCATTCCTGTGGTAGAGAGGTCTAGCAAAAATGGAGCAATACCAGAAGGTCCTTGTGGAAAAATTGCTCCAAAAATTTCAAGCTGACAACGCTGGCGGCAGAGTACATAGTTCCTTGGGCAACCGAGAAGGAAACACACAACAGTTCCAACAGAGGCAGTGCAACACTCTCCAAAGCCTGGAACAGTTTTTATGACACCCCGCCAGCATCCTCACCATGAAGCGTGGCCTAGTGTAACAAAGAGGGAAAGATTTTGGAAGATGATGAAAGAGTATGTAGCAGAACGAGTCAGCATCCTCAATGATCACTCTGTGCCTTACGACTATTGGGTGTCCAAGCTGAACATGTGGCACAAACTGGCGCGTTACATCTTGGAGGTGCTGGCCTGCCCTGCCACCAGCGTTTTGTCAAAGCGGGTATTTAGTGCTACTGGGGGCATAATAACTGATAAGCGCATCCGCCTGTCAACTGAAAATGCTGACAAGTTGACTCTTATAAAAATGAACAAGGCCTGGATTGCGTCTGACTTCTCTACTCCACCAGAGGAAAGCGGCTGAACATAAAGGCACTTTAAATGTGTTTTTTTTTTATTATGTACTGAATACACTATATTACCATGTACTCCTTCCACCACAAAAAAGGGTATATGGTTCAATCTTCCTTTTTTTACTCCTCCTGCTCCTCTTCCATCATATCCAACATGCTTATTAGTCTGCCCTCGCTCCTGCAGGGCTTTGCATAATGTTTTAAAGGGTCGCCTCACCATCAGGCCCTCACCTATAATCTTTTAGAGGGTCAGCTCACCTGCAGGCCATCACATGTAATGTTTTAGAGGGTCAGCTCACTTGCAGGCCCTCACCTACAATCTTTTAGAGGGTCATCTCTCCTGCAAGCCCTTGCATATAATGTTTTTGAGGGTCGCCTCACTAGCAGGCCCTCAACCATAATGTTTTACAGGGTCAGCTCACCAGCAGGCCCTCACCTACAATCTTTTAGAGGGTCATCTCTTCTGCAGGCCCTCGCATATAATGTTTTTGAGGGTCAGCTCTCCAGCAGGACCTCAACCATAATGTTTTACAGTGTCAGCTCACCAGCAGGCCCTCGCCCATAATTTTTTCAATGGTTAGCTAAGCAGCAGGCACTCGCCCATAAATTTTTCAATGGTCAGCTCAGCAGCAGGCACTCGCCCCTAATTTTTTTTTTCTATGCTCAGATCAGCAGCAGGCACTCACCTCTAATATTTCAGATGGTCAGCTCAGCAGCAGGCCCTCGCCCCCATAATGTTTTTGAGGGTCACCAGCAGGCCATCAATCATAATTTTCAAAGGGTATATGATGCCCACCTTTATGTGTAATAAAGGGTGTATTGGAGTGCTGGTTCCTTGTAATTTTTGGAAGCCCTTTATCTTAGTGCATAGGCTTTATGAGTGTAGGAGTCCCACTACCTGAACAATTGTACCAGAATGTGAATGAGGCCCTCCTTTATGTGATATACAGGTTGTATCAGAGTGCCTCTTCCTTGTAATTTTTGGCAGCACTTGCACTTTATATACAAGTACATATACAGGAAAGAATGTTTCCTAACAATTTTTCCTCTAAAATCGATTTTATCTTCGGTTTTGTGTGTATTATTGTCAGTCTGTAAAAGTGGCATACTACTCGGACAGCATAGTTCCCAGCAGCGACTTGGGAGTCCAAGATGCATCCAGACATCCTCCCCATGCTGTTCCCAAACCATTTTAATGGTGTTTCCATCAATTTCTGACCTTTTCTTATGAACCAGACACCCTCCCCTCTTCAGAGCAGGGGTTGCCTGGTTTAAAGCTTGGGTTCTCCCATTGACTTCTATTGTGCTCGGTTGCTCGTAGAGCACCCCGATGTGTTCGACCCGAGCACCCGAGAGCTTTGGTGCTCGATCAACCCTAGTGCTGGGGCCCTAAACAGGTACAGAATATGACTTTTCTAGCATTTCCAAATTCTACCCTCTAGCTGCATCCTATTAAACTCTCTAATCCACGGATTCACCTCTTTGAGATCTTAAAATAGTCTAATAAGCAGAAAATGTACTATTTTTTTTCCATTTTCACACATCATATATTTTAATAGTCAAAATACTTGCCCTCTATCCCTCCCATGTCTTAAGAGTTTTTGTTTGGTGCCATTGCTATATATTGATGATCATTGAACAAAGCTTTTCTGTAGATTCCCACATACAAACCATTAGAGTCAATATCTTCTTTCAAGCCTGACTGTAGGTTGCCAAAATACCTTGCAGTTCCTTGACACCTCACCTTCCAAGTTTGGTCAAGTCTTATGTGACAACTAAGGCTTTACTTTAAGGGATTTTATAGCCTCAAACAGGACATTTTCTCCAAAGCAATGATAGTTACGAGTTTTGAGCAAATCGAAGTTCACAAAGTGGCCTTCGATCCAAATTTCAGGAAAAATTTAATTTGCTGCGAAGCCGACATTCCCTGTGATTGGTGGCGACGAACCAATTTTCCCTGAAATGGCAATAAAAAAAAATAAAAAATAAAACTTACCTGATACATTTGAGGACAAAGAAGCCACCGCGGCCATCTTGCTTGAAGATCTCATATGAAATCTTGTGCACTGTGACGTGTGATGTCACCACGCCGGCCGATGTGATCACACATCACATGAGATTTCAAGCAAGATGGCCACGGCATCCTCTTCGCGATCAAAGGGATGAGGTAAGTACAATTTAATATTTCTTTTTTTAAATTGCAAACACTAAAATGATTTAATATGGATCTCAGATGCCACAATCAGCGATGACCACAGTATCTGAGGGGTTCAAGGAAGGGGGTGGCGCAATCGCTGTTCCCTGTCATTGCACCCGCTATTTACAAAGAAATACGCTTTGTGACGAAGTAATTCGTGACAAAGTGAATTTTTTTTTTCTTTATTTGACAAAGGAGCCTAATCGAATTTTCAAATACTTTGCTCATCTCTAATAGTTACCCATAAGCATACTCCATCACAACAAAAAGTTAAAAAAATATTCAATCTCAACATACAAAAAGGTTTCCGTTTAAAAAATGAATTTGTGGTCACTTCTGGTACTCACAAGGCTTAATCTTTTCTTTCTAGAGTCTTGCTTCTCTTGTCTGATCTCATTTTGGAATGTAGAGACTTTACTTTTTGGTTTCATGTTGCATTGAAGCCAAGCCTTGTTCCTTCTCCATCACAAATATAGGTCAAAATAGCACAAAAAGTTGTAGTTCAGACACAGATGTCTTTTTCAACCCATAGAAATAGGTTGTTCCCTGATGTACGAAGTCTACGATGCTTGCTTATAAAAGACCTGACCTCTGTCTTGACAGAAAATATCACACTCTTCAAAACATATTTGTCCAAACCTACTATGACTTGCCTGGCATTCTATGTAACGTGAACACATACTGTACATAACTAAGTCAATGTATGCAGTTAGCACTTCTAATATGGTGCTGCTCGCTGATGTAGCATTTAGCGATTTGCAATGTTAGCAAATGACCAGCTAGTTTTATGCATTAAAGGTGTATATCATTTTTCATCCCTTTCTTCTAATTATCTATCCGTATAAACCACCACTTTATACATTTTTGTGATAGTTCTTTTTTTTTTTCATTTTAATTAGCAGTAGTTCAGAAAGAAAATTAATCATGCTATACTACACAATAAGAGTCACTATACCCCTACATACCATACATGCTGTGTTGATATGCAGTATATGCGGTTTAAATGACTGATAATAGAAATATTATTATTACATTGTATTTGACAAATTTATGCAAAATGTAGGCTAATTACACAACTTTATTATCTTCCTGGACCCGTATTTTCCGCTCAACTGATAAATGCTTCTCATTGTTCTGTGCTTTGTGAATCTAATGACTGCAGGATGTACTATTAAGCACGCTATTTACATTATGTATTTTTTTCCTGAAAATCATTACAGATTCTGAAGTCTGAAGTCTTTTATTACTCTATGATAATTATTGGCTATACCAACTTTCCTACTTATTCTTAGCCTGTAAATGAAGACTAGTTCTATTATTATATAACAGTTATTATAAACCCAATGTGATCATTGTCATATACTGTTTATGTGGATTATCTACTACAGGGTGGCCCAAGAAAAAGTAGCCTGCCTCCAGTTATAGTATGATAGATAAAATGAATGAGCAACTGGATTATTTTTTTTTATTTTTTTTTTTTATTACTCATAGGTCACAAAAGATGCTGAAAGTGGTCCCTGTTCACATATATGCATCTTTGGACAGGTCATATTGCATTGGCTGATAATGCTTGTGATGCTGCAGATCGTGTTTGTGATGTTCTCAGTTCATCCAGGGGAAGAGGATTGTTAGCGTACGCTTTCTGTTTTAAATTTCCCCACAGATAAAAAATTGCATGTGGACAGGTCTAGGGAATGTGGTGGCCATAACCCCTTGCTCACAGTTCACTCCTTCTTAAACATTTCATGAACCCGTACCAGTGAGATTTGTAAGGTGCGGCATGTTACCCCAACTTGTTGGAAAAGCAGTCATTTTTTCTTCTGCAGCATCACTGATGATGAGCTGCAAGCAGTATCAGCCAACATAATCCAACATCCCCAACGATGCATAGACGTGAAGGGGCACCACTTTCTGCTTCTTTTGTGACTTGTGGGTAATTAAAAATAAAAATCCACTTGCTCATTCGTCTTGTCATACTATCGCTGGAGGCGGGCTACTTTTTCATGGACCACCGTGTCATTTCTTTCTGATAAAGCTCTACGTACGTCAGCCCAAAACATATTTTTCATAGGATTGGCAATGACAGGTTCATGGCTCTGTTTTATTTGTGGGCCCCAAGATTCATTGACATACAGTACATAGCCAGTATAGCCAATCCCACAGAATAGATAAATTTACTATAGCCTAAATTGTTGAAAGATTCAATTTACAAAATGAGAATACCCCTTTAATGCTGGCTATGATAGAATCCAACACATTGGCCTATATTTACTACCTGAATTCTGGTGTAATTTGTACCAAAATTTGATACATTTTTAACACGTCTCATTTTGGACATGGCTTAGCGGAAAAAGGGGGCATGGTTTGAGATGCATCATTTTGCACAGAAGTTTTGGCACAAAATTATTTCACATTTATCATCCAGTCTATGCCACTGAAACTTGAGACTGCCTGGTTACACACGGTCTACATTTTAGACAGGATTAATAAATCTTCCACACAGTGCATTGAAACTTAGATGACATCAGATGAGATCAGACTACACTGTAGGAAAAAGTCAAGAAGACGCACAGTGATGCTCTTGGTAATGTTCTACTTGGAGCTTGGTGCCAGGCATTCATGTGGATGTTACTTTGACACATACCATCTACCTAAGCATTTTTGCAGACCAAGTACCCCTCCACCCTGGCAGTTGTATTCTCTAATGGCAGCAACCTCTTTCAACAGGAAAATGTGTCCAGCCAAAAATGATTTGAGGAACTTGACAAAGAGTTCAAAGTTTTAAATTGGCCTCCACATCTGTGGGGTGTGTTGAAAACATCTAAATCATGGAGGCTACCACCTCGAAACTTACAAGAGAGGATCTGGTATCTCTCATGGTGTGTCTGTTATAGTTAATATTTGCATAACACTACATTGTGCAATCCCTCTGTCATTCCTCCTAGCAATAGTCAGCCCAATGACAGTGTCAGACTGTAAAGGGACACAGCTAGTGATGAGCGAATTTCTAGGAATTATCTCTCTCATTCCTCAATGTGTCAGAGCTTTTTGGGGGCCACAAGTGGACTTACACAAAATCAGGCTTTTAATGTTATACCTGATCTATACATTTTAAAACACTTCATATTTGTACAGAACAGTGTCATTCTTCTGAAAGGAAAATGCACCCACATTTCCCAGGTTATCTGGGTACAGCCAATCAAAGCATGGTAAGCCAGTGATTTCCACTGATGAGCATGTGAGAATGGAGTGACTGGGGTTATTCTTTTATATTATGTGTAAGTATATGGAGTAAATGCTTGTAATTCTAATTGTACCCCTAATATTTTCATGTTATAGAGGGCAGCCTGTGAAAATTGCAATCATACCTGCAAATCAAGGTCCTGGATACAAATCTGATGAGGTGTCATCTGAAAGGACTTTGTTTGTTGCCCTTATGTTCACATGGGTACTTTTATCTCTATAATAACTCTATAATCTCACTTTAAATTAAAACGCTTTTACATACTTTCCACATATTGCTGTCATCCCTTGCAATTGTTTGGGATCAAAGGTTTTATTGGGACTACATTTAGTCAATGTCCAGATTTATCGGATACATAGTTTTATTGCATGTAGGATTTTATTGTTGTCAGTGTATTAACTTGCTCGCCATATTAAATATTTGATATATTTATATAGTGCTGTTTGTCATTTCCTGAATTTGGAGTGCCCCTCATCACTTTTTGCTACTTCCAATTTTCTCCCAGACAGTTTGGGTGGACCGGGAGGTGAGCACCCTGGTCCATTCGGTCTGTAGGTGGAGTCGTTGTTTTCTATTTTCTGCCATTAAAAACAAATTAGTTGGCTTCCTCTTAAATATGAGTCCCATTCGCCTCAGTAAATGATGAGAGTAGTGTGCAATGCTCATTATATGAATAATGATTAAAATAATTACAGTATGTATGTATGTCAAGTTACTTAATCCTAATAAACTCATGTTGATTTCTGTGTAATTCTGTGCTTCAGCGTCATCTTTCTTTTGAAATAATTTCCAGAGCGTTCAAACATTTGTTAAGTGATTTTTTAAACTTTTCAATTTGGAGTATGTAGATGCAGATCTTCACTTTAATGTGAGTTACATAATTTTACATGATTAACATTGTTGTTGGACATTACTTTATCGGTTCTACTGTAAATAAGATGTTTGGTTAACTGCATGTTATACCGATATTTGCCACAAGAGGGAGTGCCTTGATAACTGTTTGGGCACCAGAACACTTCTTTTCAAAATTCAGATTCTGTTCATTCAATTTGTTTTCAAATTTAAATTCAAGAGCACTGAGTTGTCTGCATTGAGAGGTTTGTCACAAATTACAATAAGTGATACTGTAGCCCAGTTAAGCATTGCTTTAGCACATGGCATGCTCATTAGCTTATTCTTCTTTTTATTCATCAAAACTTAAAGTGATTGTTCACCTTTGTAGCATTTTTCAACAGCCCCCACAGAGTGGCCGGACCCATGGCAGTGATCATACTTATCTGATCCTCACTGTTGTGTTCTGACCCCATTGCTGCCCTTCCACCTCTCAGAAGATATTTTGTATATCTTGTTTGCAAACCTGCCCAACCTTAGACAGGTTCCAGTCCATTAACATTGTGATTCTCCTGATATCTTGAAGTGCTGGCATATTGAGGTCTGGAATCTCATTTGTCCACAACTAGAGATGAGTAAATAACCTAAAAAACTTTAGTTTCAAACAAATCTGAAGATTTTGGGTTTTGTTCAACAAGTCAATCAAAATGGTGTCAAACATTATACATATCAGAATAGAGGGAGGAAGAGAAGATGAAGGAGGATCACATGACCCCATCCTGACAGGTTTGCCCATAATACCTTGCTATCAGCCTCAGCCACTCACTGGGGACAATAGCCATGATGGACATGTAAGATCCCAGCCAGGATCTGCCATGTTTTTCTGAGCTTCTACATTGGAAGCATAGCACATCTGTCAGACAGAGGAAATACATCTTAAAAGGGTTATCCAGGAAATGATAATGATGACTTATCTTCAGGTTAGGTCATCATTATCACATCGGCGGTTGCGAGTCTCGGCACCCCCGCAATCAGCTGTTTTAGGATGCGGCTCCCGCAGCTTTCCAAACACAGCGCCATGCATTGTACAGCGGCTGAGCTTGGTATTGTAGCTCATCCTCATTGACTTGAATAGGGCTGAGCTGCAAATAGGCCATGTAGTAACTGATGTACGGTGATGTCACATGGACTAGGAAGGGGCTGTGGCGCTCACAGAGCGATGGCCTCTTCTAACAGCTGTTCAGTGGGGGTCCCGGGCGCCGGACTCCTGTTGATCTGATATTGATGACCTATACTGAGGATAGCGAAAAACAAAAGTTAAGAACAGCACCCACAGTAGGTTTACCAGAGCTGGGATAATGGAATGCAATAGCCGAGCAGGAAAGACCCCAGATCCAAAGCGGTCCAAATGAATGTAGTAAAAGGATGTAGGCTACAGCAGCATCTGAATGAACTTCTTTATTCAGGTTTCCAAAGTGCGGTACAAAAATGCAACGTTTCGGCTAAGTATAGCCTTAGTTAAGCATGACTAAGCATGACGAAGTTCATGGAGATGCTGCTGTAGCCTACATCCTTTTACTATACTGAGGATAGGTCATTATAAATTGCCAGATAACCCCTTTAACAGAATACAGCAAGTTTAGGGTCAGTGAGGTTCTTTTGCAGTTAAGAAAATATAACAGCTGGTTCAATTTTCTAATTAATTAACAGAGATGTGTTTCAGAGACAGGACAGGACCTGGTGTGTGATTGTGCCTCAGGCACACTGACCGAGCCATTTTATTAAGGGCTGCAGCATTTAAAGATACAGTGTTCATATAATGCACATTACAACAAATCTTTTACAATATTAATCGTGATGCTGATAGTGTGCTGCCTGTCATATTGGTGTGCATCACAATTAGTGCTCATGCACAAGGCTGTATGTATTTTGCAGTCAGTAAATAAACAGATCTGCAAAAAAATACGGATGACGTCCATGTGCATTCCGTATTTTGCGGAGCAGAACAGCTGGCCCCTAATAGAACAGTACTATCCTTGTCCGTAATGCGGACAATAGGACATGTTCTATTGTTTTGCAGCATTGACAAACGTAATACACACGGAGTAACTTCATTTTTTTTGTGGACGCGTTGAAATAAATGGTTCCGCATTTTGTCTACAAAGAATTTGGAGCGGACACGGAAAGAAAATACGTTCATGTGCATGAGCCTTTACTGCCCTTATGTTCCATACTGTACTGATGCTGCTGAGAACTGTATCCTGCTCAGTATTACAAACCTTAAAATGCTACATAAAAAGAGACCATTTTTGGAGGCTGTTAAAAAGACTATTTATTATGATGTTGAATGCGATTGCTTAATTTTGGTTGCTTGAGTAGAACACCTCAGGATGCTCGGGTGCTCTACCGATCACCCAAGCACAATAGAAGTCAATGGGAGAACCTGAGCATTAAACCAGGCACCCCCTGCTCTAACGAGGGGATGGTGTATGGTTGATAGGAAAGGTCAGAAATGAATGGAAAGACCAATGAAATGGTTCGGAAACGGCATGGGCAGGATGTCTGGATGCATCTTGGACTCCCAGGTCGCTGCTGGGAACGATGTTGTCCGAGTAGTACGCCACTTTTACAGACTGACAATAATACGCACCAAACCTAAGGTACAATCGATTTTAGAGAAAAAATAGTTAGGACGCATTCTTTCCTGTATATTTACTTGTACATAAAGTGCAATTGCTGCCAAAAATTACAAGGAAGAGGCACTCCGATACAACCTGCATATCACATAAAGGAGGGCCTCATTCACATTGTTCATGTAGTGGGACTCCTACACTCATAAAGCCTATGCACTAAGGGAAAGGACTGCCAAAAATTACAAGGAACTGGCACTCCAATATACCCTTTATTACACATAAAGGAGGGCATCATACAAAGCCTTGAAAAATTACGATTGATGACCTGCTGGTGACCCTCAAAATCATTAGGAGCAAGGGCCTGCTGGTGACCCTCTAAAACAGGCAAATTGGGGTAGGTTTTGAGAAACTGCTGAACTCCTAAGTTTAAGATGTGGGCTAGGCATGGGATGTGTGTAACCTTGCCAAGCTCCAAAGCTGCTACCACGTTATGGCCATTATCAGACACAACCATGCCTGGTTGTAGATTGAGTGGCAAGAGCTATAGCTCAGACGGGTCTCTTATCCCCTGCCATAACGATGCGGCAATGTGCGGTTTGTCCCCTATCAGCTTCAGCACGGAATTTTGCCGCTACCCAACTGCAGTGCTACACTGCCTCCATTTACCGATTGATGATTGACTGGTGCTGCACGTGGGTAATTCGGAGGTGGAAGTGGAAGAGGAGGCGGAGGAGGAGAAGTAGGGGTTGGAGCCACTAATGTAGGTGGTGGCGGAAACCCTGATGGAATTTGGGCCCACAATCCTTGGCATCGGTAGCACCCGTGCCAGCCTAGGGTATGACTCACTCCTGGCCTTCACAACATTCACCCAGTGTGCAGTCAGGGAAATGTAGCTTCCCTGGCTGAATGCACTTGAACTTTTGTCTGTGGTTAAGTGGACCTTCCCAGTAACTGCATTGGTCAGGGCTCGTGTGATTTCACGGGACGCATGTTGGTGTACGGCTGGCATGGCACACCGTGAAAAATAGTGGCGGCTGAGGACTGTTAATGCGGGACAGGCTCCGACATGAGGCTGCGGAAGGCCTCAGTGTCCACAAGCCTAAATGGCAACATTTCCAAGGCCAGTAATTTGGAAAGCTGCGCATTTAGTGCTATGGCCTGTGGGTGGGTGGGTGGGTTTTTGTACTTGCGTTCAAATGCCTGGGCTAAGGACATTTGGATGCTGCGCTGGGACACGGAAGTGGATGTGGTCACTGATTGTGCTTGTGAAGGTCCAGGTGCAGGGGGCATCCGGGCCTGCGACTTCCACTGGGGATTGGCCAGCATGTAACACAGGGGAAGAGGAGTCAGTGGTGTGACGCGCAGACACAGATTGTGGACCCAGGCATTCTTTTGTCGTCTGCACTTTCCTCAAAAAAGCGCCATACTGCGGAACACCTCCCCCTTGGCAAGGGAGATTTAATCAAGGGGGTGCTCTGTGGAACAGTTGCAGACCCGTTTGGTGTGACCCACCTTCTCCCTTTTGCAACTCCACTGCCTCTTCCAGCCTGTTGTGGTGCAGCAGATGCCTCCCCCTCTGTACTGCTGTCCTCGCTCAGCTTTCCACCTTCCAGGTTGGGTCAGTGACTCCTCTTCTACTTCCTCACTCTGCTCATCCTCCTGACTTGTTGACTTAACCACTACCTCAGTGATTGACAACTGTGTATCATCCTCTTCCTCAACCTCTTGAGATAGTAATTGCTGTTGAGTTAGTGGCAACTGTGTCTCCTCATCATCCACCTCATTAAACAGTAATTGCCATTCCCTACCGTCATCTTCTTGTGATTGTGGATGCTCAAGAGTTTAGTAATCAGGGCCCAAGATCTGTTCCTCTTCAAGCATGCTTGGCGAGAGGGACAAATCAAGGAATGGCGCTGAAAACAGCTCCTCAAATATCCGAGTGTGGAAACACTTGTTTGCCCAGACTCTCCATGGTGGGAAGAAGATCAGGGTGAGGATTTGGTTGTGTATGCACAAACAAATTTAATAAGGTATTTGGGGTGTGGAAACGTCACCCAGGAGATAACCCGCAGGTAATGTCTATGATGTCACCAGCGGCTAATATAAAATTACAGGATATGTCAGGTATTTGGGATGAGGAAACATTATACAGGAGACATACCACCATTAAGGTCACTGTCTGCAGCATCTACGAAAAAAAGTACACTGTATGTCACAGATAATTTTTTGAAGCTCACACGTTACACTGGAGATGTGGCCCTTTTAATGTCAGATATTTTTGGGAAAGTACACTGGAAGTCAGATATTATTTGGATGCGCACACTTTACACTGGAGATGTGGCACAGCTAATGTCACTGTCCTCAGCGTACACCGTCTACGGAAAAAGTACACTGGATGTTACAGTTTTTTTGGGGATGCATACGGGGCGTTGCTAGAGTCTTAAGAGATCCGTGGCACGAGCCCACGTGAATCCACGCCCCCACCCCATGAAGCCACGCCCTCATCACCGCCAGGGGGGCCTTTACAGTAGTTATTATCCCCTTTCAGCAGTCCCCCCTTCAGTCAATGGGGGACTGTTGAATGGGGTTAATAATTACAGTGAAGGGCCTAGCCGTCTGGGCAACCCCAGAGATCATCCATAACAGTGTCATCCACAGATCCCCCCCATAAGTGTCATCCACCACAGATCCCCTCCCTGCCCAGCGCCGCCTCCTAGCTAATTTATTCACTTCACTTGCCGCTGTGTAATCTTGCACAGGTGCATTGGCAGAGGCTTCATCGAACGAGGTGCGCTGGAAGACAGCGCATGCGCACTTAGCTCGACAATGCCTCTGCCAGTGCGCCTGTGCGAGATTACACAGAAGCAAGTGAAGTGAATAAATTAGCTAGGAGGTGGCGCCGCGGGCCCCCGCCGGCCCTGCATTCGGGGCACTGGACAAAACATCCGGAGCTCCAGCCCTGAATGTTTTGACCTTATGGTGCCCATGGATGTGCACACTTTTCACTAGAGATGCGACGCAGCTAATGTCACTGTCTGCAGCGGCCTAACTAACTGCACAGCCGAGCTGAGGACCAGGTAGCGGTGAGTACAGATCCTTCACCACTTCCTGGTCCTTCTGTACTAATGATCGCTACCATAATAAAAAAGCACTGATTGTCGCAGCCCAGCAAACAATATTCCAGGGCCCGGCCCCGATGACGTGTTCCGGCCAGCCAATCACTGTAATGCCAGCAGCCAACATGGCTACGGCATTACAGTGAGAGTCGTACTTACCTGCACTTTTATTGGCTGCATAGCAGCCAAGAAACGTGTGGCGTGGAGACTCGATCATCACTAGTGGTAATGAATCGTAATTTTTCCAAAAATGGTGCTACAATGGCGGCTGCACCCATGCCATGCATGCAGTCAATCAGCAGCCAACCAGCCCTGTGATGTCACATATAAATATTTCGGCCATCTTAGAGTCAGGCCTTTTTTAAGCATTCTGAGTGCACGGACAGACGTGAGCATGCGCTAGGGACAGCAATTGGAAAAACCTGATTGTAAAAAACAAAAAAACTGAAAAAATGATTTATAAGTGCAGAGAAAGGATAGGAAGGAATCATTTTACAGCATCTTAGTGCAGGGAGAGATGTCAGAAGGTGCTAGGGACACTACTAGAAAAGCGATTTACAAGTGCAGGGAAAGATTATTTGGGGATCCAAATAGCCATTATACAGCTCTGTCATTCCAGCAATTTGTTCTTGAGGTGCAAGTGCTATGTTGAAAAGCCTTTAGTGGCTTATATCTTTTCAAGCAAGAAAAATATATACGCAGTTCACTTCTGCAGTTATGTGTTAAAAGCGTACAAAAATAAAAAAAATATATACGCACTTCACTGGTGCAGTTATTTGTGGCAACAGGGTTTAGTGGCCTATTTCAGTACAGAAAGAAAAACATATACGCACTTCACTGGTGCATTTATTTTTGCTAAAAGCATTTACTGGCCTATTTCAGCAAAGAAATAAAAATATATTCTCGAGATAGACGAGGCGGCAAATCATAATGAGGTGGTTATTATGGGGGACTTCAACTACCCAGATATAGACTGGGAAACTGAAACTTGTATATCTCATAAAGGAAACAGGTTCTTGGCAATAACCAAAGACAATTCAATTACCTCTCCCAACTGGTTCAGGACCCGACTAGAGGGATGGCCATACTGGACTTAGTATTAACCAATAGGCCTGACAGAACAACAGACGTGCAGGTTGGGGGACACCTGGGAAATAGTGACCACAAAGTAATAACCTTCCAATTATCATTCAAGAGAGCGTTTCTACAGGGAGGAACAAAAATACCAAACTTCAAAAAAGCTAAATTTAGCCAACTAAGAGAGGCCATAGGCCTAACTAAATGGGATAAAGTCCTCACAAATAAAAATACAGCCACAAAATGGGATATCTTTAAAAGCATCCTAAAATCTCATTGTGAGAGGTACATACCGTATGGGAATAAAAGGTTAAGGAACAAAAAGAAACCAATGTGGATAAACAGAACTGTAAAGAAAGCAATAAATGACAAAAAGAAAGCATATAAAACACTAAAACAGGAAGGTAGCACGGAAGCACTGAAAAACTATAAGGAAAAAAATAGAACATGTAAAAAACAAATAAGAGCGGCCAAACTAGAGACTGAGAGATTAATTGCAAAAGAGAGTAAAACTAATCCTAAAATGTTCTTCAATTATATAAATGTTAAAAAGTATAAATCTGAAGGTGTCGGCCCGTTAAAGAGTAATGAGGGGGGAGTCGCAGAGAGCGACGAGGAGAAAGCAAAGCTGTTAAATATTTTTTTCTCCAATGTATTCACTGAGGAAAATAAACTGTCAGATGACATGCCGAATGTTGAAATAAATTCCCCATTAAAAGTGTCCTGTCTGACCCAGGAAGAAGTGCAACAGCGACTTAAAAAGATTAAAATAGACAAATCGCCAGGACCGGATGGCATACACCCTCGTATCCTAAGGGAATTAAGTAATGTCATAGCCAGACCCTTATTTCTGATATTTGCAGATTCTATATTGACAGGGAATGTCCCACAGGACTGGCGCGTGGCAAATGTGGTGCCAATATTCAAAAAGGGTCCAAAAACAGAGCCTGGAAACTATAGGCCAGTAAGTTTAACATCTGTTGTGGGTAAACTGTTTGAAGGTTTTCTGAGAGATGCTATGTTAGAGCATCTTAACGGAAATAAGCAAATAACGCCATATCAGCATGGCTTCATGAGGGATCGATCATGTAAAACAAATTTAATCAGTTTCTATGAGGAGGTAAGTTCTAGACTTGACAGTGGCGAATCAATGGATGACGTGTATCTGGACTTCTCCAAAGCATTTGACACTGTACCACATAAAAGGTTAGTATATAAAATGAGAATGCTCGGACTGGGAGAAAACGTCTGTAAGTGGGTAAGTAACTGACTGAGTGATAGGAAACAGAGGGTGGTTATTAATGGTACATACTCAGATTGGGTCACTGTCACTAGTGGGGTACCTCAGGGGTCAGTATTGGGCCCTATTCTCTTCAATATATTTATTAATGATCCTGTAGAAGGCTTGCACAGTAAAATATCAATTTTTGCAGATGACACTGAACTGTGTAAAGTAATTAACACTGAAGAGGACAGTATACTACTACAGAGGGATCTGGATAGATTGGAGGCTTGGGCAGATAAGTGGCAGATGAGGTTTAACACTGACAAATGTAAAGTTATGCACATGGGAAGGAATAATGCAAGTCACCCATACTTATTAAATGGTAAAACACTCAGTAACACTGACATGGAAAAAGATCTAGGAATTTTAATAAACAGCAAACTAAGCTGCAAAAAACAGTGTCAGGCAGCTGCTGCCAAGGCAAATAAGATAATGGGTTGCATCAGAAGGGGCATAGATGCCCGTGATGAGAACATAGTCCTACCACTTTACAAATCATTAGTCAGACCACACATGGAGTACTGTGTACAGTTCTGGGCTCCAGTGAACAAAGCAGACATAGCAGAGCTGAAGAGGGTCCAGAGGAGGGCAACTAAAGTAATAACTTGAATGGGGCAACTACAGTACCCTGAAAGATTATCAAAATTAGGGTTATTCACTTTAGAAAAAAGACGACTGAGAGGAGATCTAATTAATATGTATAAATATATCAGGGGTCAGTACAGAGATCTATCCCGTCATCTATTTATTCCCAGGACGGTGACTGTGACGAGGGGACATCCTCTGCGTCTGGAGGAAAGAAGGTTTGTACACAAACATAGAAGAGGATTCTTTACGGTAAGAGCAGTGAGACTATGGAACTCTCTGCCTGAGGAGGTGGTGATGGTGAGTACAATAAAGGAATTCAAGAGGGGCCTGGATGTATTTCTGGAGTGTAATAATATTACAGGCTATAGCTACTAGAGAGATATCGTTGATCCAGGGATTTATTCTGATTGCCTGATTGGAGTCGGGAAGGAATTTTTATTCCCCTAAAGTGAGGAAAATTGGTTTCTACCTCACAGGGGTTTTTTGCCTTCCTCTGTGTCAACTTGCAGGATGACAGGCCGAACTGGATGGACAAATGTCTTTTTTCGGCCTTATGTACTATGTTACTATGTTACTAGTTCACATCAGAAGTTATACTGTATGTGTTGAAAGCATACAAAAAGAAGAAAAAAAAAAGTATTTTACTGGTGCAGTTATTTGTGGTAAAAGGGTTTAGTGGCCTATTTCATTATAGAAAGAAAAAAATATATACGCACTTCACTGGGAAGTTATTTATGACAAAAGCGTTTAGTGACCTATTTCAGTACAGAAAGAAAATATGCAAAGAAAAAAGGGGGTCAGTCAGCACATCCCAATACGCAGGGGCACGTTGCTAAGGCTGAATAGAACACTGTAAAACAAAACATGCAATGCAACAGCTCTCTGCAAAAATGCATAGTAATTGCTAATGCTATACTTATAAATTAGAGATGCTTGGCAATTATTTGAGCCCGTCCGCCGCACGTCAAGGCGATCTCTGTAAGACGGGTCCTAACACTAAATACTACCCTTTATGTGCCATGATGGCTACCATACAATTCAGGGAGTGTAGGTTCCATATGCATGTATGTTGGTGCCTGCAAATTTAAGCAGGCCCAGCAATGGATGTGGAACTTACACTCCCTGAATTGTATGGTAGCCGTCATGGCACATAAAGGGTAGTATTTAGAGTTGAGCGAACACCTGGATGTTCGGGTTCGAGAAGTTCGGCCGAACATCCCGGAAATGTTCGGGTTCGGGATCCGAACCCGATCCGAACTTCGTCCCGAACCCGAACCCCATTGAAGTCAATGGGGACCCGAACTTTTCGGCACTAAAAAGGCTGTAAAACAGCCCAGGAAAGAGCTAGAGGGCTGCAAAAGGCAGCAACATGTAGGTAAATCCCCTGCAAACAAATGTGGATAGGGAAATGAATTAAAATAAAAATTAAATAAATAAAAATTAACCAAAATCAATTGGAGAGAGGTTCCATAGCAGAGAATCTGGCTTCCCGTCACCCACCACTGGAACAGTCCATTCTCAGATATTTAGGCCCCGGCACCCAGGCAGAGGAGAGAGGTCCCGTAACAGAGAATCTGTCTTCATGTCAGCAGAGAATTAGTCTGCATGTCATAGCAGAGAATGAGGCTTCACGTCAGCCACCACTGCAACAGTCCATTGGCATATATTTAGGCCCAGCACACACACAGGCAGAGGAGAGAGGTCCCGTAACAGAGAATCTGGCTTCATGTCAGCAGAGAATCAGTCTGCATGTCATAGCAGAGAATCAGGCTTCACGTCAGCCACCACTGCAACAGTCCATTGTCATAAATTTAGGCCCAGCACCCAGGCAGAGGAGAGAGGTCCCGTAACAGAGAATCTGGCTTCATGTCAGCAGAGAATCAGTCTTCATATCATAGCAGAGAATCAGGCTTCACGTCACCCACCACTGTAAGAGTCAATTTTCATAAATTTAGGCCCAGAACCCAGGCAGAGGAGAAAGGTCCCGTAACAGACAATCTGGCTTCATGTCAGCAGAGAATCAGTCTTCATATCATAGCAGAGAATCAGGCTTCACGTCACCCACCACTGTAAGAGTCAATTTTCATAAATTTAGGCCCAGAACCCAGGCAGAGGAGAAAGGTCCCGTAACAGACAATCTGGCTTCATGTCAGCAGAGAATCAGTCTTCATATCATAGCAGAGAATCAGGCTTCACGTCACCCACCACTGTAAGAGTCAATTTTCATAAATTTAGGCCCAGAACCCAGGCAGAGGAGAAAGGTCCCGTAACAGACAATCTGGCTTCATGTCAGCAGAGAATCAGTCTTCATATCATAGCAGAGAATCAGGCTTCACGTCACCCACCACTGTAAGAGTCAATTTTCATAAATTTAGGCCCAGAACCCAGGCAGAGGAGAAAGGTCCCGTAACAGACAATCTGGCTTCATGTCAGCAGAGAATCAGTCTTCATATCATAGCAGAGAATCAGGCTTCACGTCACCCACCACTGTAAGAGTCAATTTTCATAAATTTAGGCCCAGAACCCAGGCAGAGGAGAAAGGTCCCGTAACAGACAATCTGGCTTCATGTCAGCAGAGAATCAGTCTTCATATCATAGCAGAGAATCAGGCTTCACGTCACCCACCACTGTAAGAGTCAATTTTCATAAATTTAGGCCCAGAACCCAGGCAGAGGAGAGAGGTCCCGTAACAGAGAATCTGGCTTCATGTCAGCAGAGAATCAGTCTTCATATCATAGCAGAGAATCAGGCTTCACGTCACCCACCACTGTAAGAGTCAATTTTCATAAATTTAGGCCCAGAACCCAGGCAGAGGAGAAAGGTCCCGTAACAGACAATCTGGCTTCATGTCAGCAGAGAATCAGTCTTCATATCATAGCAGAGAATCAGGCTTCACGTCACCCACCACTGTAAGAGTCAATTTTCATAAATTTAGGCCCAGAACCCAGGCAGAGGAGAAAGGTCCCGTAACAGACAATCTGGCTTCATGTCAGCAGAGAATCAGTTTTCATATCATAGCAGAGAATCAGGCTTCACGTCACCCACCACTGTAAGAGTCAATTTTCATAAATTTAGGCCCAGAACCCAGGCAGAGGAGAAAGGTCCCGTAACAGACAATCTGGCTTCATGTCAGCAGAGAATCAGTCTTCATATCATAGCAGAGAATCAGGCTTCACGTCACCCACCACTGTAAGAGTCAATTTTCATAAATTTAGGCCCAGAACCCAGGCAGAGGAGAAAGGTCCCGTAACAGACAATCTGGCTTCATGTCAGCAGAGAATCAGTCTTCATATCATAGCAGAGAATCAGGCTTCACGTCACCCACCACTGTAAGAGTCAATTTTCATAAATTTAGGCCCAGAACCCAGGCAGAGGAGAAAGGTCCCGTAACAGACAATCTGGCTTCATGTCAGCAGAGAATCAGTCTTCATATCATAGCAGAGAATCAGGCTTCACGTCACCCACCACTGTAAGAGTCAATTTTCATAAATTTAGGCCCAGAACCCAGGCAGAGGAGAAAGGTCCCGTAACAGACAATCTGGCTTCATGTCAGCAGAGAATCAGTCTTCATATCATAGCAGAGAATCAGGCTTCACGTCACCCACCACTGTAAGAGTCAATTTTCATAAATTTAGGCCCAGAACCCAGGTAGAGGAGAAAGGTCCCGTAACAGACAATCTGGCTTCATGACAGCAGAGAATCAGTCTGCATGTCATAGCAGAGAATCAGGCTTCACGTCAGCCACCACTGCAACAGTCCATTGTCATAAATTTAGGCCCAGCACCCAGGCAGAGGAGAGAGGTCCCGTAACAGAGGATCTGGCTTCATGTCAGCAGAGAATCAGTCTGCATGTCATAGCAGAGAATGAGGCTTCACGTCAGCCACCACTGCAACAGTCCATTGGCATATATTTAGGCCCAGCACACACACAGGCAGAGGAGAGAGGTCCCGTAACAGACAATCTGGCTTCATGTCAGCAGAGAATTAGTCTGCATGTCATAGCAGAGAATGAGGCTTCACGTCACCCACCACTGCAACAGTCCATTGGCATATATTCAGGCCCAGCACCCAGGCAGAGGAGAGAGGTCCCGTAACAGAGGATCTGGCTTTTGGTCAGCAGAGAATCAGTCTGCATGTCATAGCAGAGAATGAGGCTTCACGTCAGCCACCACTGCAACAGTCCATTGTCATAAATTTAGGCCCAGCACCCAGGCAGAGGAGAGAGGTCCCGTAAAAGAGGATCTGGCTTCATGTCAGCAGAGAATCAGTCTGCATGTCATAGCAGAGAATCAGGCTTCACGTCAGCCACCACTGCAACAGTCCATTGTCATAAATTTAGGCCCAGCACCCAGGCAGAGGAGAGAGGTCCCGTAAAAGAGGATCTGGCTTCATGTCAGCAGAGAATCAGTCTGCATGTCATAGCAGAGAATCAGGCTTCACGTCAGCCACCACTGCAACAGTCCATTGTCATAAATTTAGGCCCAGCACCCAGGCAGAGGAGAGAGGTCCCGTAACAGAGGATCTGGCTTCATGTCAGCAGAGAATCAGTCTGCATGTCATAGCAGAGAATCAGGCTTCACGTCAGCCACCACTGCAACAGTCCATTGTCATAAATTTAGGCCCAGCACCCAGGCAGAGGAGAGAGGTCCCGTAACAGACAATCTGGCTTCATGTCAGCAGAGAATTAGTCTGCATGTCATAGCAGAGAATCAGGCTTCATGTCAGCCACCACTGCAACAGTCCATTGGCATATATTTAGGCCTAGCACACAGGCAGAGGAGAGGTTCATTCAACTTTGGGTAGCATCGCAATATAATGGTAAAATGAAAATAAAAATAGGATTGAATGAGGAAGTGCCCTGGAGTCCAATAATATATGGTTATGGGGAGGTAGTTAATGTCTAATCTGGACAAGGGACGGACAGGTCCTGTGGGATCCATGCCTGGTTCATTTTTATGAACGTCAGCTTGTCCACATTGGCTGTAGACAGGCGGCTGCGTTTGTCTGTAATGACGCCCCCTGCCGTGCTGAATACACGTTCAGACAAAACGCTGGCTGCCGGGCAGGCCAGCACCTCCAAGGCATAAAAGGCTAGCTCTGGCCACGTGGACAATTTAGAGACCCAGAAGTTGAATGGGGCCGAACCATCAGTCAGTACGTGGAGGGGTGTGCACACGTACTGTTCCACCATGTTAGTGAAATGTTGCCTCCTGCTAACACGTTGCGTATCAGGTGGTGGTGCAGTTAGCTGTGGCGTGTTGACAAAAGTTTTCCACATCTCTGCCATGCTAACCCTGCCCTCAGAGGAGCTGGCCGTGACACAGCTGCCTTGGCGACCTCTTGCTCCTCCTCTGCCTTGGCCTTGGGCTTCCACTTGTTCCCCTGTGACATTTGGGAATGCTCTCAGTAGCGCGTCTACCAACGTGCGCTTGTACTCGCGCATCTTCCTATCACGCTCCAGTGCAGGAAGTAAGGTGGGCACATTGTCTTTGTAGCGTGGATCCAGCAGGGTGGCAACCCAGTAGTCCGCACAGGTTAAAATGTGGGCAACTCTGCTGTCGTTGCGCAGGCACTGCAGCATGTAGTCGCTCATGTGTGCCAGGCTGCCCAGGGGTAAGGACAAGCTGTCCTCTGTGGGAGGCGTATCGTCATCGTCCTGCCTTTCCCCCCAGCCACGCACCAGTGATGGACCCGAGCTGCGTTGGGTGCCACCCCGCTGTGACCATGCTTCATCCTCATCCTCCTCCACCTCCTCCTCATCCTCGTCCTCCTCGTCCTCCAGTAGTGGGCCCTGGCTGGCCACATTTGTACCTGGCCTCTGCTGTTGCAAAAAACCTCCCTCTGAGTCACTTCGAAGAGACTGGCCTGAAAGTGCTAAAAATGACCCCTCTTCCTCATCCTCCTCCTCCTCCTCCTGGGCCACCTCCTGTTCCATCATCGCCCTAAGTGTTTTCTCAAGGAGACATAGAAGTGGTATTGTAACGCTGATAACGGTGTCATCGCCACTGGCCATGTTGGTGGAGTACTCGAAACAGCGCAACAGGGCACACAGGTCTCGCATGGAGGCCCAGTCATTGGTGGTGAAGTGGTGCTGTTCTGTAGTGCGACTGACCCGTGCGTGCTGCAGCTGAAACTCCACTATGGCCTGCTGCTGCTCGCACAGTCTGTCCAGCATGTGCAAGGTGGAGTTCCACCTGGTGGGCACGTCGCATATGAGGCGGTGAGCGGGAAGGCCGAAGTTACGCTGTAGCGCAGACAGGCGAGCAGCGGCAGGATGTGAACGCCGGAAGCGCGAACAGACGGCCCGCACTTTATGCAGCAGCTCTGACATGTCGGGGTAGTTGTGAATGAACTTCTGCACCACCAAATTCAGCACATGCGCCAAGCAAGGGATGTGCGTCAAATTGGCTAGTCCCAGAGCTGCAACGAGATTTCGCCCATTATCACACACCACCAGGCCGGGCTTGAGGCTCACCGGCAGCAACCACTCGTCGGTCTGTTGTTCAATACCCCGCCACAACTCCTGTGCGGTGTGGGGCCTGTCCCCCAAACATATGAGTTTCAGAATGGCCTGCTGACGTTTACCCCGGGCTGTGCTGAAGTTGGTGGTGAAGGTGTGTGGCTGACTGGATGAGCAGGTGGAAGAAGAGGAGGAGGAAGCCGAGAAGGAGGAGGTGGCAACAGGAGGCAAAGAATGTTGCCCTGCGATCCTTGGCGGCGGCAGGACGTGCGCCAAACAGCTCTCCGCCTGGGGCCCAGCTGCCACTACATTTACCCAGTGTGCAGTTAGGGAGATATAGCGTCCCTGGCCGTGCTTACTGGTCCACGTATCTGTGGTTAGGTGGACCTTGCTACAGATGGCGTTGCGCAGTGCACACTTGATTTTATCGGATACTTGGTTGTGCAGGGAAGGCACGGCTCTCTTGGAGAAGTAGTGCCGGCTGGGAACAACATACTGTGGGACAGCAAGCGACATGAGCTGTTTGAAGCTGTCTGTGTCCACCAGCCTAAATGACAGCATTTCATAGGCCAGTAGTTTAGAAATGCTGGCATTCAGGGCCAGGGATCGAGGGTGGCTAGGTGGGAATTTACGCTTTCTATCAAATGTTTGTGAGATGGAGAGCTGAACGCTGGCGTGTGACATGGTTGAGACGCTTGGTGACGGAGGTGGTGGTGGTGGTGTTGGTGGTACATCCCCTGTTTGCTGGGCGGCAGGTGCCAACGTTCCTCCAGAGGCGGAGGAAGAGGCCGAGGCGGCAGCAGCAGAATAGGCCGAGGCGGCAGCAGCAGAAGAGGTAGCAGGGGGAGCCTGAGTGACTTCCTTGGTTTTAAGGTGTTTACTCCACTGCAGTTCATGCTTTGCATGCAGGTGCCTGGTCATGCAGGTTGTGCTCAGGTTCAGAACGTTAATGCCTCGCTTCAGGCTCTGATGGCACAGCGTGCAAACCACTCGGGTCTTGTCGTCAGCACATTGTTTGAAGAAGTGCCATGCCAGGGAACTCCTTGAAGCTGCCTTTGGGGTGCTCGGTCCCAGATGGCGGCGGTCAGTAGCAGGCGGAGTCTCTTGGCGGCGGGTGTTCTGCTTTTGCCCACTGCTCCCTCTTTTGCTACGCTGTTGGCTCGGTCTCACCACTGCCTCTTCCTCCGAACTGTGAAAGTCAGTGGCACGACCTTCATTCCATGTGGGGTCTAGGACCTCATCGTCCCCTGCATCGTCTTCCACCCAGTCTTGATCCCTGACCTCCTGTTCAGTCTGCACACTGCAGAAAGACGCAGCAGTTGGCACCTGTGTTTCGTCATCATCAGAGACATGCTGAGGTGGTATTCCCATGTCCTCATCATCAGGAAACATAAGTGGTTGTGCGTCAGTGCATTCTATGTCTTTCACCGCTGGGGAAGGGCTAGGTGGATGCCCTTGGGAAACCCTGCCAGCGGAGTCTTCAAACAGCATAAGAGACTGCTGCATAACTTGAGGCTGAGACAGTTTCCCTGGTATGCATGGGGGTGATGTGACAGACTGATGGGGTTGGTTTTCAGGCACCATCTGTGCGCTTTCTGCAGAAGACTGGGTGGGAGATAATGTGAACGTGCTGGATCCACTGTCGGCCACCCAATTGACTAATGCCTGTACCTGCTCAGGCCTTACCATCCTTAGAACGGCATTGGGCCCCACCATATATCGCTGTAAATTCTGGCGGCTACTGGGACCTGAGGTAGTTGGTACACTAGGACGTGTGGATGTGGCAGAACGGCCACGTCCTCTCCCAGCACCAGAGGGTCCACTAACACCACCACGACCATGTCCACGTCCGCGTCCCTTACTAGATGTTTTTCTCATTGTTATGGTTCACCACAACAACAAATATATTATTTGGCCCAATGTATTGTATTCAAATTCAGCGGGATATAAATTTGAGGCCTAGTATTTAGGCGCTGGGTGACCGGTATGGATTTAGTGACAGAATTAGACTTGGAAATGCACAGAAGCGTGTGTGTGAAGTTATTCTGAATGACCCAATGTGCACCTTGAATATTATATACCCTTTTTGGGATAGATTTCAAATAGCTCTGATATAGCAGGAACCACTAAATTATGAAATTGCTAAATTGGGAATTGTACTTCAACCCAGAACAAAAAATGTGCTTTGACGGGCACTAAATAACTTTCCCAGCTACAACAGGACAGCGGTAACGAGAGATTTAGAGGGATTTAAATTTGAGGCCTAGTATTTAGGCGCTGGGTCACCGGTATGGATTTAGTGACAGAATTAGACTTGGAAATGCACAGAAGCGTGTGTGTGAAGTTATTCTGAATGACCCTATGTGCACCTTCAATATTATATACCCTTTTAGGGATAGATTTCAAATAGCTCTGATATAGCAGAAACCACTAAATTATGAAATTGCTAAATTGGGAATTGTACTTCAACCCAGAACAAAAAATGTGCTTTGACGGACACTAAATATCTTGCCCAGCAACAACAGTACAGCGGTGGGTAACGAGAGATTTAGAGGGATTTAAATTTGAGGCCTAGTATTTAGGCGCTGGTTGACCGGTATGGATTTAGTGACAGAATTAGACTTGGAAATGCACAGAAGCGTGTGTGTGAAGTTATTCTGAATGACCCAATGTGCACCTTGAATATTATATACCCTTTTTGGGATAGATTTCAAATAGCTCTGATATAGCAGGAACCATTAAATTATGAAATTGCTAAATTGGGAATTGTACTTCAACCCAGAACAAAAAATGTGCTTTGACGGGCACTAAATAACTTTCCCAGCTACAACAGGACAGCGGTAACGAGAGATTTAGAGGGATTTAAATTTGAGGCCTAGTATTTAGGCGCTGGGTCACCGGTATGGATTTAGTGACAGAATTAGACTTGGAAATGCACAGAAGCGTGTGTGTGAAGTTATTCTGAATGACCCTATGTGCACCTTCAATATTATATACCCTTTTAGGGATAGATTTCAAATAGCTCTGATATAGCAGAAACCACTAAATTATGAAATTGCTAAATTGGGAATTGTACTTCAACCCAGAACAAAAAATGTGCTTTGACGGACACTAAATATCTTGCCCAGCAACAACAGTACAGCGGTGGGTAACGAGAGATTTAGAGGGATTTAAATTTGAGGCCTAGTATTTAGGCGCTGGGTCACCGGTATGGATTTAGTGACAGAATTAGACTTGGAAATGCACAGAAGCGTGTGTGTGAAGTTATTCTGAATGACCCAATGTGCACCTTCAATATTATATACCCTTTTAGGGATAGATTTCAAATAGCTCTGATATAGCAGAAACCACTAAATTATGAAATTGCTAAATTGGGAATTGTACTTCAACCCAGAACAAAAAATGTGCTTTGACGGACACTAAATATCTTGCCCAGCAACAACAGTACAGCGGTAACGAGAGATTTAGAGGGATTTAAATTTGAGGCCTAGTATTTAGGCGCTGGGTGACAGGTATGGGTTTAGTGACAGAATTAGACTTGGAAATGCACAGAAGCGTGTGTGTGAAGTTATTCTGAATGACCCAATGTGCACCTTCAATATTATATACCCTTTTAGGGATAGATTTCAAATAGCTCTGATATAGCAGAAACCACTAAATTATGAAATTGCTAAATTGGGAATTGTACTTCAACCCAGAACAAAAAATGTGCTTTGACGGACACTAAATATCTTGCCCAGCAACAACAGTACAGCGGTAACGAGAGATTTAGAGGGATTTAAATTTGAGGCCTAGTATTTAGGCGCTGGGTGACAGGTATGGGTTTAGTGACAGAATTAGACTTGGAAATACACAGTAGCGGGTGTGTGTGAAGTTATTCTGAATGACCCAATGTGCACCTTCAATATTATATACCCTTTTTGGGATAGATTTCAAATAGCTCTGATATAGCAGGAACCACTAAATTATGAAATTGCTAAATTGGGAATTGTACTTCAACCCAGAACAAAAAATGTGCTTTGACGGACACTAAATATCTTGCCCAGCAACAACAGTACAGCGGTAACGAGAGATTTAGCGGGATATAAATTTGAGGCCTAGTATTTAGGCGCTGGGTCACCGGTATGGATTTAGTGACAGAATTAGACTTGGAAATGCACAGAAGCGTGTGTGTGAAGTTATTCTGAATGACCCTATGTGCACCTTCAATATTATATACCCTTTTAGGGATAGATTTCAAATAGCTCTGATATAGCAGAAACCACTAAATTATGAAATTGCTAAATTGGGAATTGTACTTCAACCCAGAACAAAAAATGTGCTTTGACGGACACTAAATATCTTGCCCAGCAACAACAGTACAGCGGTGGGTAACGAGAGATTTAGAGGGATTTAAATTTGAGGCCTAGTATTTAGGCGCTGGGTCACCGGTATGGATTTAGTGACAGAATTAGACTTGGAAATGCACAGAAGCGTGTGTGTGAAGTTATTCTGAATGACCCTATGTGCACCTTCAATATTATATACCCTTTTAGGGATAGATTTCAAATAGCTCTGATATAGCAGAAACCACTAAATTATGAAATTGCTAAATTGGGAATTGTACTTCAACCCAGAACAAAAAATGTGCTTTGACGGACACTAAATATCTTGCCCAGCAACAACAGTACAGCGGTGGGTAACGAGAGATTTAGAGGGATTTAAATTTGAGGCCTAGTATTTAGGCGCTGGGTCACCGGTATGGATTTAGTGACAGAATTAGACTTGGAAATGCACAGAAGCGTGTGTGTGAAGTTATTCTGAATGACCCAATGTGCACCTTCAATATTATATACCCTTTTAGGGATAGATTTCAAATAGCTCTGATATAGCAGAAACCACTAAATTATGAAATTGCTAAATTGGGAATTGTACTTCAACCCAGAACAAAAAATGTGCTTTGACGGACACTAAATATCTTGCCCAGCAACAACAGTACAGCGGTAACGAGAGATTTAGAGGGATTTAAATTTGAGGCCTAGTATTTAGGCGCTGGGTCACCGGTATGGATTTAGTGACAGAATTAGACTTGGAAATGCACAGAAGCGTGTGTGTGAAGTTATTCTGAATGACCCTATGTGCACCTTCAATATTATATACCCTTTTAGGGATAGATTTCAAATAGCTCTGATATAGCAGAAACCACTAAATTATGAAATTGCTAAATTGGGAATTGTACTTCAACCCAGAACAAAAAATGTGCTTTGACGGACACTAAATATCTTGCCCAGCAACAACAGTACAGCGGTGGGTAACGAGAGATTTAGAGGGATTTAAATTTGAGGCCTAGTATTTAGGCGCTGGGTCACCGGTATGGATTTAGTGACAGAATTAGACTTGGAAATGCACAGAAGCGTGTGTGTGAAGTTATTCTGAATGACCCAATGTGCACCTTCAATATTATATACCCTTTTAGGGATAGATTTCAAATAGCTCTGATATAGCAGAAACCACTAAATTATGAAATTGCTAAATTGGGAATTGTACTTCAACCCAGAACAAAAAATGTGCTTTGACGGACACTAAATATCTTGCCCAGCAACAACAGTACAGCGGTAACGAGAGATTTAGAGGGATTTAAATTTGAGGCCTAGTATTTAGGCGCTGGGTGACAGGTATGGGTTTAGTGACAGAATTAGACTTGGAAATACACAGTAGCGGGTGTGTGTGAAGTTATTCTGAATGACCCAATGTGCACCTTCAATATTATATACCCTTTTTGGGATAGATTTCAAATAGCTCTGATATAGCAGGAACCACTAAATTATGAAATTGCTAAATTGGGAATTGTATTTCAACCCAGAACAAGAAATGTGCTTGAACGGACACTAAATAACTCGCCCAGCTACAGCACTAGGGACAGATTTAGCTGGATATAAATTTGAGGCCTAGTATTTAGGCGCTGGGTGACCGGTATGGATTTAGTGACAGAATTAGACTGGGATATGGCCAAAAAATAAACAGACTATTGCTGGTTAAATGCACTTGGTGTGACAGCTTCACCCTGATGTAGGCTTTAGCCAAAAAACAACCACACCATTGAGGGTTAAATGCACTTGGTGACAGGCGCAGCTTGCCCCTGATTTTGTATATGGCCAAAAAATGAACAGACTATTGCTGGTTAAATGCACTTGGTGTGACAGCTTCACCCTGATGTAGGCTTTAGCCAAAAAACAACCACACCATTGAGGGTTAAATGCACTTGGTGACAGGCGCAGCTTGCCCCTGATTTTGTATATGGCCAAAAAATGAACAGACTATTGCTGGTTAAATGCACTTGGTGTCACAGCTTCACCCTGATGTAGGCTTTAGCCAAAAAACAACCACACCATTGAGGGTTAAATGCACTTGGTGACAGGCGCAGCTTGCCCCTGATTTTGTATATGGCCAAAAAATGAACAGACTATTGCTGGTTAAATGCACTTGGTGTGACAGCTTCACCCTGATGTAGGCTTTAGCCAAAAAACAACCACACCATTGAGGGTTAAATGCACTTGGTCGCAGCTTGTGCTGGCGCACCACAAGACACAAAATGGCCGCCGATCACCCCAGAAAAATGAGACTGACAAACGGTCTGTGCAGCCTAAAAACAGTGAGCAATTGAGGATCAGCAGCTCAATGATCCACAGCTGCAGATCGATCAGTTAATCAAGTCCTTTGGAGGAGTTAATCTGCCTAATCTCGCCCTACTGTCGCAGCCGCAACCTCTCCCTACGCTAATCAGAGCAGAGTGACGGGCGGCGCTATGTGACTCCAGCTTAAATAGAGGCTGGGTCACATGGTGCTCTGGCCAATCACAGCCATGCCAATAGTAGGCATGGCTGTGATGGCCTCTTGGGGCAAGTAGTATGACGCTTGTTGATTGGCTGCTTTGCAGCCTTTCAAAAAGCGCCAAGAAAGCGTCACAAAAGCGCCAAGAAAGCGACGAACACCGAACCCGAACCCGGACTTTTACGAAAATGTCCGGGTTCGGGTCCGTGTCACGGACACCCCAAAATTCGGTACGAACCCGAACTATACAGTTCGAGTTCGCTCATCCCTAGTAGTATTTAGTGTTAGGACCCATCTTATAGAGATCGCCTTGACGTGCGTCAGAAGGGCTCAAATAATTTTTATTATAAATGTATTTGCCAAGCATCGGCAAGTATAGCATTAGCAATTATTATGCATTTTTGTACTTTATTTGGTTTGCAGAGATCTGTTTCATGGCATGTTTTGTTTTACAGAAAGAAAAATATATACACACTTCACTGGTGCAGTTATTTGTGGTAAAACATTCAGTGGCCTATAGAGATGGCCTTGCTGTTTGCCCGGCAGACTGTTTTGCGGCAAACTTTGCTCCTTCGCTGTTCGCCAAACAGGCGAACATATGGCCATGTCCGTCGGCGCCATATTCTTTGCATTGTGCAGAACTTTGACCCATGACACATCCATCAGGTGGGAAAGGACAGCCAATAGAGACGTTTCAGCACCTGGACACACCCCCTACCCTATAAATAAACCCAATCTGGCCGCTATTTTACATTCAGTCTTTTGAAAGTGTAGGGAGAGGTTGCTAGTGTGGAGCAGGGACAGATTGTTAGAGACACCAAACGCTAGCTAAAAGGGCCACAAAAGTCCTTTTAAGGACCGATATAGGTGTGCTATTGATAGGTGTGACATACTGAGGGGTGTAATATACTTATAATATACTTTCTAGCATAGAAAGTATATTATAGTGCATTTGTATTGTGCAGCAGTTATGTGCGGTTCTGCTGCGATACTGTAGCTATACAGAGGGACAAACGACATTGGAACAACTAATTGCAACTGGTGTGAAATACCAGTTTCCCCCAAAAAATCTGATTGAAGCAGGGGTGTGATATAGCTAGAATATAATTTCTATATAGTGCATTTGTATTGTGCAGCATTTGTGTGCGGTTCTGCTGAGATACCGTAGCTATACAGAGAGACAAGAGTCATTGGAACAACTAATTGCAACCGGTGTGATATAACAGTTGCCCCCAAAAAAACTGATTAACCGCCTTCCGACCGCTGTACGCACGGATGCGTCCGGGAGGCGGTTGATTTATTCCTCTTGGACGCATCCGTGCGTCATCTCGCAAGAGGCGAGATTTCCTGTGAACGTGCGCACACAGGCGTGCGCGGTCACAGGATCCGAAGGTAAGAGACAGGATCTCCAGCCTGCCAGTGGCGATCGTTCGCTGGAAGGCTGGAGATGCGATTTTTTTTAACCCCTAACAGGTATATTAGACACTGTTTTGATAACAGCGTCTAATATACCTGCTACCTGGTCCTCTGGTGGTTCCTTTTGCTTGGATCGACCACCAGAGGACACAGGTAGCTCAGTAAAGTACCACAAAACACCACTACACTACACCCCCCGTCACTTATTAACCCCTTATGAACCCCTGATCACCCCATATAGACTCCCTAATCACCCCCGTGTCAGGCTCCATTCAGACGTCCGTATGATTTTTACGGATCCACGGATACATGGATCGGATCCGCAAAACACATACGGACGTCTGAATGGAGCCTTACAGGGGGGTGATCAATGACAGGGGGGTGATCACCCATATAGACTCCCTGATCACCCTGTCATTGATCACCCCCCTGTAAGGCTCCATTCAGACGTCCGTATGATTTTTACAGATCCACGGATACATGGATCGGATCCGCAAAACACATACAGATGTCTGAATGGAGCCTTATAGGGGGGTGATCACCCATATAGACTCCCTGATCACCCCCTTGTCATTGATCACCCCCCTGTCAGGCTCCATTCAGACGTCCGTATGATTTTTACGGATCCACGGATACATGGATCGGATCCGCAAACCACATACGGATGTCTGAATGGAGCCTTACAGGGGGGTGATCAATGACAGGGGGCTGATCACCCATATAGACTCCCTGATCACCCCCCTGTCATTGATCACCCCCCTGTAAGGCTCCTTTCAGACATTTTTTTGGCCCAAGTTAGCGGAAATATTTTTATTTTTATTTTTCTTACAAAGTCTCATATTCCACTAACTTGTGTCAAAAAATAAAATCTCACATGAACTCACCATACCCCTCACGGAATCCAAATGCGTAAAATGTTTTAGTCATTTATATTCCAGACTTCTCACGCTTTAGGGCCCCTAAAATGCCAGGGCAGTATAAATACCCCACATGTGACCCCATTTCGGAAAGAAGACAACCCAAGGTATTCCGTGAGGGGCATATTGAGTCCATGAAAGATTAAAATTTTTGTCCCAAGTTAGCGGAAAGGGAGAGAGAAAAAAAAAAAATTTCCGCTTGTGCCCCCCCAAATTTTTTTTATGAACTCGCCATGCCCCTGATTGAATACCTTGGGGTGTCTTCTTTCCAAAATGGGGTCACATGTGGGGTATTTATACTGCCCTGGCTTTTTAGGGGCCCTAAAGCGTGAGAAGAAATCTGGGATCCAAATGTCTAAAAATGCTCTCCTAAAAGGAATTTGGCCCGCTTTACGCATCTAGGCTGCAAAAAAGTGTCATTCATGTGGTATCGCCGTACTCAGGAGAAGTTGGGGAATGTGTTTTAGGGGTCTCATTTTACATATACCCATGCTGGGTGAGAGAAATATCTTGGTCAAGTGCCAACTTTGTATAAAAAAATGGGAAAAGTTGTCTCTTGCCAAGATCTTTCTCTCACCCAGCATGGGTATATGTGAAATGACACCCCGAAACAGATTCCCCAAATTCTCCTGAGTACGGCGATACCACATGTGTGACACTTTTTTGCCGCCTAGGTGGGCAAAGGGGCACACATTCCAAAGAGCACCTTTAGGATTTCACAGGTCATTTTTTACACATTTTGATTTCAAACTACTTACCACACAATAGGGCCCCTAGAATGCCAGGGCAGTATAACTACCCCACAAGTAACCCCATTTTGGAAAGAAGACACCCCAAGGTATTCCGTGAGGGGCATGGCGAGTTCCTAGAATTTTTTGTCACAAGTTAGCGGAAAATGATGATTTTGTTTTTATTTATTTTTTCTTACAAAGTCTCATATTCCACTAACTTGTGACAAAAAATAAAAAATTCTAGGAACTCGCCATGCCCCTCACGGAATACCTTGGGGTGTCTTCTTTCCAAAATGGGGTCACTTGTGGGGTAGTTATACTGCCCTGGCATTCTAGGGGCCCTAAAGTGTGGTAAGTAGTTTGAAATCAAAATGTGTAAAAAAATGGCCTGTGAAATCCGAAAGGTGCGCTTTGGAATGTGGGCCACTTTGCCCACCTAGGCTGCAAAAAAGTGTCACACATGTGGTATCGCCGTACTCAGGAGAAGTTGGGGAATGTGTTTTGGGGTGTCATTTTACATATACCCATGCTGGGTGAGATAAATATCTTGGTCAAATGCCAACTTTGTATAAAAAAAATGGGAAATGTCTTTTGCCAAGATATTTCTCTCACCCAGCATAGGTATATGTAAAATGACACCCCAAAACACATTACCCAACTTCTCCTGAGTACGGCGATACCAGATGTGTGACACTTTTTTGTAGCCTAGGTGGGCAAAGGGGCACACATTCCAAAGAGCACCTTTCGGATTTCACTGGTCATTTTTTACAGATTTTGATTTCAAACTACTTCTCACACATCTGGGCCCCTAAAATGCCAGGGCAGTATAACTACCCCACAAGTGACCCCATTTTGGAAAGAAGACACCGCAAGGTATTTTGTGATGGGCATAGTGAGTTCATGGAAGTTTTTATTTTTTGTCACAAGTTAGTGGAATATGAGACTTTGTAAAAAAAATACAAAATAAATCATCATTTTCCGCTAACTTGTGACAAAAAATAAAAAGTTCTATGAACACACTATGCCCATCAGTGAATACCTTAGGGTGTCTACTTTCTGAAATGGGGTCATGTGTGGGCATTGTAGAACCTCAGGAAACATGACAGGTGGTCAGAGCTGCTTCAAAATGCGGAAATTCACTTTTTTGTACCATAGTTTGTAAACGCTATAACTTTTACCCAAACCATTTTTTTTTGCCAAAACTTGTTTTTTTTTTATCAAAGACATGTAGAACAATAAATTTAGCGAAACATTTATATATGGATGTCTTTTTTTTGCTAAATTTCACAACTGAAAGTGAAAAATGTAATTTTTGGGCAAAAAAAATTCGTTAAATTTCGATTAATAACAAAAAAGTAAAAATGTCAGCAGCAATGAAATTCCACCAAATGAAAATTCTATTAGTGAGAAGAAAAGGAGGTAAAATTCATTTGGGTGGTAAGTTGCATGACCGAGCAATAAACTGTGAAAGTAGTGTAGTGCAGAAGTGTAAAAAGTGGCCTGGTCATTAAGGGTGTTTCAGCTAGGGGGGTTGAAGTGGTTAAGGGGTTCTATATACCTGCTTCTCACATATACTGCTCTTCTATAGGAACTTTGTCACAGGGTCATTTTGAAAATGACAGGCAGAGGAAGAAGCGGGTCATTCCGCAGAGGTGGTAGGGGTTGGGCAGGCGCACCAGGCTTGAGAGGAATTGGGAAGTTGGAGAAGGTGCACGCAATTACGTCAAAGAAAGCACCAGAGTTGATTGGGTGGCTCACCCAGCCTTCCGCTTCTGTACCCTCCTCATCCTCTGTATCTGCACCCTCCTCACTCTCTGCTGTGTGCACCCCAAAGACACCACCAGCAACACCATAGCCCCTCCACTAGAGTCAAAGGAATTATTTTCCCATCAATTCCCAGACTTAACCGATGCTCAGCCATTCTTGGCATCGGATGAGGAAGAGAAGGTAGCAACGTCCGCCACATAGCGGTCTGACGACAGTACCCAGATCAGCTCAAGGAGGGAGGTCCCTGGTGTTTTATGCCTACTCCGAGTTCTCTAATATCAGTGGTGGTAAAGGTGATGATGACGTGGGGCCTGTAATGGCTGACACTTACTTCTGTATCCTGTGCATGCCTAATGTACCACCAGCCACAGAATAAAAAATTTGCATTTTGGCCAATTTGGCCTTCAATGTCTTCATTCCTGTTTGAAAAAAAAAATATATGAACATTATTTGCAACTCTAATTAAACCTTTAAACCTTTATTTGGTGGTGCATCTGACTTTATGATCGCTTGCTATTACACCTTTTTGTGATAAAAGTTGTCCAAAAAATTGCCTTTTTTGAGAGTTTGAAATTTCTGTTTAAAAAGGTGTCCACCTGATGGGGTTATTTGGTATGATATTTTTAGACAGCTGGTTGTTACAGGTACGGCAAGACCTAATATTTTTCCTTATTTTTTTGTTATTTCTATTTTACACAATAAAAGCATTGTTGAACTGAAAACAATTCATGTTTTACTGTCTCCATATTTTGAGAGCCATATTATTGTTTTTATTTGGTGATTGTCTAATGGTAGGGTCTCATTTTTAGCAGAATGAACTGACCGATTGTTACTATTTTGGGGGGCATATGCCTTATTTGATAGCTTGGTGTTGCACTTTAAGTGATGTTAGGTTCAATAAATGAATATATTATTATTTTTTTTAAGTGTTCACCGGAGGGGTTAGATCATAGGATATTTTTATAGAGACGGTCGATATGTACATGACGGTACAAAATATGTCTGTTTGTCTATTGTTTACCTTTTTATTTTTTATTTAAAGTCTTTATACACATTGACAATTTAAATCTCAATACGTTAGTGATCTTTATATAGTTTATTAGTTAGTGATATTTCAGTACAGTATAATTTTATTTTGTTTGTTAGTGATAGTTCTATTGAGTTTAATATTATTTGTTAAACTAATGGTTTTAATGTACCGGGTAGATTAAAGAGTTATTGTCCAGTGTTCTTTTTTTGTATTACTATAGTGTATGTTGTCGCCTCATTGTTGGCCCTTTTAAAGTTTATGTACATGCTATGGATACATAATCATATTGCTATGTGCACATATTTACCCTCCTGGTGGGGGATGGTGATCACCTCCTCTTCCTCCAAGTCCTGAAATGGGGTGGTGCTGGAGGGTACAGCACTTTCCACCTCCTTCACTTCTCACACATCTGGTGGGGGTGGCTTAATAGGCTGGGAGGGTCCGGCCTCCTCCTCCTCTACCTCCACAACCTCCACGGCCTCGGCCGATCTCCTTCTCCGAATGGAAGGAATAGGAACTTCTGTGATCACAGAATGTTCAGATTTTAGATAAACAACTCCAAAATCTTAAGAACATTTGATATAAAGAAATTCCAATATGGAGGGATCTATATATAATTGCAGTGGCTGCCAGCTTTATGACACATACCTCAATTAAAAATTAACAGTATGAAAAAATACATCCCCTCCACAGTGTCTTGATGGAACAATAGGGCGAGAGGAGACTCATGGGATGGGATTATCTCCTCAGTGTATCATAGGATGATCTACTTCTCTACACCAGAGTCATACTTCTTAATCCCATCACTAACGCAATAGAACAAAGGGACAAATAAACTAACACATTCATTGGGAGTCTCAGAGAAGAGTTAACCCTTATTGCGTTTATGGATTCACACCATGCAACTTTAATGGGGAATACGAAAGATGTGGCCTATAAACTCAACTAAAAATTAATGGTTTATAGTTCCCTCTAAACCAAATAGGTCAGAGTGGGGGTCTCCATAGTCCTGGGTCCATAGCCCGTAGGAAGGAGGCTAGCCCTCAGGCTTCTACTGCAGACACAGTGATGGTTCAGTCCATCACTTGTCTGGCACAAACGCAACA